>NC_026154.1:322452-341435 GCF_000512975.1 Sesamum indicum
AATTTCTCTCTTTTCTCTTCTCTCTTATTCCCACATCCCATAACACCCTCTCACTCAACTGCCGCATTACTCCTACTATATTTGGTGAATTATAGATGGAGATTGAATTGGTGAAGTGTGAGTGCTGTGGACTGAAGGAAGAGTGCACTCAGGACTACATTAACGGAGTGAAGGCCAAGTTCGACGGGAAATGGTTGTGTGGTTTGTGTTCCGAGGCTGTGAGAGACGAAGTCAGCAGAGGGAAGAAGCAATTCGGAGTGGACGAGGCTGTTAAAGCTCACATGTCGTTCTGTCGTAAGTACAAATCGAATCCGGCGATTCGGGTCGCTGACGGGATGAGGCAGATGTTGAGAAGAAGAGCGGGGGACAGTTCTTCGTCGCCATCTTCGTCCAAGAAGTATTCAAGATCAGCAAGCACTTCCCAAGTCGGAGATAACTCCAGATTCTCGTATTACTAGATAGATAGGGAAACAAGATTCCAGACCATGTTCTTGTCGTCTGTACAGGGAGGTTATTTCGATCGATGGAGAGGGTTTTACCTGGTTTTGTCTTTTTTCTTTTTTAAAGAAATTTATCTGCTGTTTTTAGATCCTTTTTCCGTTTAGTAAAAAGAGGCAGCATGAGTATATCGGGGAAAAAGGTTTTTAGCTCGTAGTAAGCAGTTGCGTTCTGTTGATCAGGCACTGATTCATTCAGTTCTTCCTCGGGTACAGCAAATTAATCCTTAGGTTTAGGCTAAAGATTCAGGGCCAGGTTACTACAAAATAACATATGCATGCTGATGAGTAAATAGCCTGTTCATCATGTAGAAGAAGTTCAGTTGTAAGATGATCAGAAGCAGTGGACACTTTATTACATGCTGTGTGTGTGTGTGTGTGTGTGTGTGTGTTTTGCATAAAGATAGTTGAACAGAAGTCATCTTAATTCGGACAACAAATGAAAGAATGGAATTGATGTGCTTGATCAATCAGATTCATCTGCTTCATTTGATTGAATTGTTAAGTCGTATTTCCATAAGCAATTAGTTTACCAACTAATTGGTGAAAAGGCGTTATTAATTATGTTAACAAGCTCAACTAACTCACAACTCGACACTTTTATGATCATCATTTCACCAATGTCTTCCCAGAAAGCAATCTTAAAGAAAATCAGGCTGAGGTGGAGCAACATTGGTCGCATCAATTTATAATTAATTATAAGTATATATCTAATTAAGGGCAACAAGATTTTAATGTTGTTACTTCTTTACTTGTCTTAATTATATTATCACCTTGCAAGAATTCTGACAACATATGTTATAGTTGGTTGACCGTTGTTGGAGTAGTTTATCTGCTCCGTTAAAGGAGAGTGAATATATACCAGTGCTCACATACTTGGGATTATGCAACATAATCGAAATGAAACAAAAACTTAAACAAAATTGACAGTCACAGATAAACTATTGAACTAGAACACCTGTAAAATATATAATAAAAGTTACTAAAATATCACTGGCAAGAATATACGATATTGGTTAAACTTCATGCTCTTAGAGCCGTGTGCTCATAATTGGGATTTCTAGAAGCAAATTAATGCAATTGCCTCGAATGATGTCTGTAGTCGGCAACATCTCAAGTTATTATCATCCCAGTCATCTTTGTGTACTATACTGCTGTTGTTACATCAAAGATAAGTTTCTGCCATCACTGTACTGTGTTTGGTTTGTAAAGGGCACACATAGTTTGTGCAAAGTGATATGTTGCAGCATGCATCTCGAATCATTTTCAGACATCTGCCAGGCAATAGTTCATTTCTTGGCCCATGCCCTTGTGCTAACCCTGGAAACGTCTATATCCATCATCGTTGAATGTAGAATTAACATTAATCATCCCAGAATTCTATATATTGTATGTACAAAGAGGAGAAAGTCCTCTCACAGGTGTCAAGAATATATATACCACAGATGCAATTTCTATATATACATCACGTGGATTTGAGTTATTTCATTTCCTCTTTCTATACAATTAGCATTAATAGCAAGTGATATATATGGTCAATCTCCCATGTCATAGGGTAACCGCTGGTGAAATGGTCGAACTCCCACGTCGGGAGTTAATCGTCCATGAAGTAGCTGAACTTTTACGGTAGGAGGTAATCATCAATGAAATAGCCTAACTTCCACATAATTGGGCAATAATTGTCAATGAAACCTTTCGATCAATAATCGAATGGAATGGGGCGCTCTCACATGACACGTATTGGGAGGAGTTGAGAGGGATCTTGACAGAGCCCCTCCAACAACCAAGTCAGACCATGAATGATCCCTAAACAGATAGACCTTAGCTTGTTGAATAGCCAAAGATGATAGCCCTTGAAAATCAGAAGGAATAGATTTTAAAGGAATGAAACAGAAAATTGTAATCTGATGATAAAGTGCATGCATTACAACAATCTTTTCACTATTGATGAGATAATTACTATGCCCTTATCAACATGACAAAAAGCATCTTCCTTTTAGGACAATAAAATTAATAATGTGATGAGTATTTGCAAGAAGAATATGATGGTGGTCCATTTCCAAACACCCCGCATATTATTATACATAATGTTAAGCCAGAAAGGTATCTTTTTCTACCCGATCGATCTACTCAATGAATAGCTTTTTTATAAAGAATTGATTCCCTTTTCTTGAACTCTTTGGACCACTTTATCTTATTATGTTTAATTTAGTACAGGAACCGCTCGTTTCTGCAGTTTTACTTGTAAGGATTTGACATTCCTTTCAAGCATCATTCTTAAAGGAAAGGCTGGTAGTCTTCCTCCTGGATTCTTCGGTTTCTAGGCAGACCACTTGTCTCTAAATCAGGACTTGCATAATACTTTTATATTGCATAATGCATAAGTAACAAGGAGTTGTCCTTGCTTTTACCTGTTCTACAAACTCGACATGTTAGAAATGGCACTTATTCGACTGAAACCGAATAACAGATGACTTCATACCTTACCCAAGGGAATTCTATTCAGTAGAGGATGGATTCTTGACATTATTAAGTAATCAAATTCCGTGTTTCTTTGTGTTAAGTAGACAGGTATATTCACATTCATGCCTGTCCGAATAGAAAGGTAGTTAGTAAAGTGATTTACATAAGGGGGAATGAAATAAACCGAGAAGTGGGGAAATTGCAATTTTGGTACTAAATGTGCTATATTTTTATTTTATGGGATAAAAAATACTACAGTTTTTCATCGTATGAAACTAAATATTAAGACAGTAAACTATGTGATCAAGAGTATTAACACCTCCATCTCTATTGCGTGTGACCAAAAGTGTAATTTTCCCCCAAAAAATTGTAGGGGTATCACAGTCATTTCGCATTGGCACTTGTCCATTTCCAGCTCCTCTTGTCTAATTAAAAAACCTGTCAGGTGACCGTTAGATTCAAATTTGAAAAAGAACATTTTCTTGTTTCTACTGCTCCAAGTTCTCAAGATAATCAAAACCCTGAAATGATCCGAGGAAGATCCAAAATTCTGGAAGAAAGCATGAAGACAGTGATTCTCACACCAAATTCCTCTGTAAAATCCACCACTACAATTGAGAGAAACCCGTCAGAAAGACGAGACAAGTTTTACTTTCCAGGATGAAGGAAAGATGCAAATTGCACCTGCGGAATATGCATCGCAAGCATAAATGCGACGCTTGAGTTGATGCCACACAGTATTCACAGAAGTCCTCTAACGAAACTCTCTACCTCATGGCCTACAATTCCAAGGACCCCTGTTTTTTTCGACTCCAAAAGCGAGTCTCAGATTAGCCCTACAACAATGTCTCCGCTTCTGAACTCTGCTACAAGTATGAGTTTTCAGGAGAAGGTGAAGAGGAGAAAGAGCTAGGGAGTTTGGTTATGGGGTTTGTTTGATGAAGTTTCTTCTGGCCTTGACCTTGGTTTTCGGGTTGGAGTACGGAGTCTCCTGGATGATCTCTGGTGTTCTGAAGACTACATTGACGCCAGATATTGTGAAAAGTCTGGGTGAGAAATCATGGGATCTTGAGGGCCTGAATGCAAGATTTCTGTTCTTGAAGAATAAGTTAGGAGGGTTAGCTGGCAACAGGGTTTCAAGTTGCAGCTCTGTTGATTGGGCGTAGAAAGTCAATCAGGTGTCATTTACGTAATCTTAAGCCTCATTAATCATTATAAACTTGTCTCTTTTGTTTCATTTTGATCTTCTGAAGAAAATCAGATGAGTTTTCTGCATATTGTTAAGTATGTTAAATCATGATTTGGGGTTTTAGGATGGTTTATTGTTGATTCGCGGCGGGTGTCGTATGGATCTTTCGGAAAATAACCATAGACAATTCATATTATCTTATGAATAAATTTCGCATGTAATTAAATGAATATACATATACATATATTAATTATATAAGCACATAATTATGAGGTTAATTATTTTTTATTAATAAAAAATAAATAAATTATATAAATATAATTTAAATAAAAAAGTATAATATTTATATTACGAGTCGTGGTTTGAGATTAAAAAATATATTTTTTTAAAAAAATTGTTATGTCATGATTTAAAACCACGATTCCATGTCGTGGTTCCAAACCACGACTAGCTTTATTTTTTATTTTTTTAAATATTGTTTAATTATTTTTTTTTATAAATTAATTGTATAAAATTTATTTTTGACAACATATTAAAGTTCAAAAAATTATAATATTAAAATTATATTAATTTAAAAAATTACAATTAAGTATACAAATATAATATTGTATATTCTTTGTATAATTGTAAAAAATATAATGGACTATACAATTATTTTCGACAGCTCCGCACATGCACATTTGATTGTGTAGAAAAAATCTCTTTGTTGGGCTTGTTGCCTTTCACGCGTTTGCGCCCATTCCATCTCGCTGTGAATACGTGATGCTTGGTTTCAACCAGGGGGTGAAGACATATAAAAATAGTAGTATCGTAAACCAACTCAAATTCCGGGACATCCTAATAATCTTTAGAATGCGCAGGTTCAAAGGATTTGGAATATGTATTCCTATAAACCATTAAATGTTTTGTACAAATGGATAGACGAGCAATCTACGGCCCACGTGATCGAACTGTATTGTCCAAACAAGCTTAATATATGTCAGATGACATTCCTAAAGGTGACCTAGATGCCGTACTAAAGGCGCGACGTGCGGATGGTACTTTTTGGACCCATTTTCAACAACATAATATTTTCGTACATATACCACAAATCCTACACCAAATAGAATTTTATAACGTCTACAGGTGCGGACGCCTTCAATTAAATTACCATCTCATCATTGCATTGGTGGAAAGGTGTCGATCCGAAACACATACTTTCCATTTTCGTGTAGGAGAAGTCACAATTACCATACAAGATATCCAAATAATATGAGTACTCCCAATAGATGGCGAACCGATGATTGGAGTTAATTTCGACCGAACAACACAACAATAGCAGGAATATTGCCTTACTTATTTAGGCTTTAGTCCGGATGCAAATGCATTCAAGGTTCTAGACTGCAAACGCAAGTAATTATATCTCATTTAACGGTGGTCGAAATTACTCATAACACTCCACAGGAAATTGTCGTCCAGCATGCCCGTGCTGTTGCATTGCTCCTATTAGGTGGGATGATGTGCCCGAATTCATAAAGTACCTTAGTATCATTACTATATCTTTCAAAATTAGAAGATATAGAAACGATCAGGAACTATAGTTGGGGGAGTGTTGTGCTTGCATTTTTTATATTGTGAATTATACAATGTCAGCACAAAAGGCAAAGCTGCAATTGGTGGCGCACTGCAATTGTTGCAGGTAAAATTTAATTATTAACGTATACACAATATTTTTTGTTATGAATATTAATTAATCACACATATTTGTATTATTCTACAGATTTTGATATGGTCACAGATCACTCCACTTTGCCCAAGACTTGGTGCGGAATGACTACAAGATGGGCCAAGTCCAAATAGACAACAATAGCTGACTCCCAACAGCTTCCTATGGTGCTACTTAGAATTGTGAGCACACGTTCACCCGAACAGTACGAGCCACTGTCCGGGTGATAAGAGACATATTAGATGAGATGCGGGCGGATCAAATAACATAGATTTAATATTATACGTACATTTATATCGTGAATTAAATGCAAATTAATTTACATCTTTTTATTTATTACAGTTCATCTGGCAGCCATATGACATAGACTCAGATGTCATTATGGCTTATGCCGCTGATTTAAACCCCCAACTGTAGAGACATCATGTCTATTAGTATTCTATGCAATAGTGGAAATGCATCATCCCGAACGAGTTCTTCGCCAATTCCGCCAATTTGGGATGAGACAAAACATTTCAAAAGCAACCAAAACTCGGGATATGAGCCTCCATCAGATCTTCAGAAAATATCATACGGGTATAGATTGGCACCTGCAGCACATATAATATATCATTAGATGACAAAGATGATATGACACGATTATACAGATGCCACTCTTTTTCAATAGAAAAGAAACAGAACGAGGTTATTAGGAATGGTACTACAACATAACACGAAATTTCGTGTGTTATCTACTGATGGACGTGTGGAAAGTGGGTACCAACCTGGAGACGCACCTATGTTGCAAGTTGTGGTACGTTGTTATATAATATCATATACTTTAAATATTTTTTTACAACACAAGGCTCATTATTTTTCTATAATCTTCAGGCAGACGAGGTGAATGTCTTTGAAGCTTTGCGTCAATCTAGACCACTAAATATTGAAGGATATAATCAATTGATAGATAGATTCGAACACGGGTTACATATTATCAAGGAAGTCATAACCTATCAGCCACAACAAATTGCTTCTCCATCCGATGATGCTCCCTACAACATCCCACAGGCAAAGAAGAAGTTCTAGCCGAGTGTCTATTAGTTCAGTTGAACGTCATAATATTGGGGTGGATAGTTGGTCCTTCTATAGTATATACACCTCAGGATTATTACGTACTCCAACCACCTCAAAATTACTACATGTCTCAACTGCCTCAAGGTAATTAGTTTCAATCGGCTCCATCTATGCCAACCCAAACACAAGATTATTCTTCACAAATACATCTTGACCTTGGTCTTGATATTAATCAATCACATGCACCAGAATACAATATTTCATCAATTCTATTCCATCGTTTAGTGCATATCGTGATAATGTGGAGTCTAGTTTTGCAACAACATCAAATCGATTCGGTGGTGATGATAATGATGCACAAAATGAGCCAATGCAAAATGTGGGCAAGGAAATAAGAAGATACCTTACTCGCCTTGGTGAATCACTATTAGAGTAACTCACCCATGTCACAACTCAAATCCAAGGAGCTTCTGTTGATGCTCCAAGAAAGAACGTAGAGAGAGAATTGGAGAGAGTATTGTGATCAACTCATTTTTATCATATTTGTATTTCTATGTTGTAATTTGATTACAATCATGTATCCTATTTATAGGTGTACATAACTCTAGAGTCCATATTCCATTACATAATTAGAAGACTACAAACTCTATCCTAGATAAGGTTTATCTCAGAAGAGTCTTATTCCAACATATATTTGGGAAACTCAAACTCTATCTCAAATATGAATGCATATCGGGTCATGGATCCACTAACCCGACTCGATATCCGACTGGATCCATGGGAGAGGAGGTAAGCATTTGGGGATGGCCAGACCAAACTACTGGACTGCTTACAGCAGTTTTCGTCCCGATCATTCAGCATTGTATCAGGAAGAGTTACAGAGGTAACTCAATTTCTCACTGATCAATTAGCAAGTTGCTCTGGTTGTGCATTTTCATATTCTGGTTGCATTTTGTTCACTTGATTTAGCATTTGTACACATTTCTTTTCTTGCAGTGGTCCACCAGGGAAGCCAAGTATCCCGTTCATGGGAGCAAGGAAGATGGTGCAGTTTGATCCAAATACATGGATTCTGGAGTACAAGCAGAGGTTTCTCCTGGAAAATTCAAGACTTGTTTCCTCTGTGCTGGAATTCTTGAAGTTGGGCTAACAGGAGAGATTGAAAAGATGAAACAGGACTTCTTGCTGCCTTCTGCGTTTGGAAGAGGGAATTCTGATTTTACAGCTACTTAAGAAAGTCTTTAGCAATGAAGATCTTCTGTGTATTTCTCATTCCTCATTGAGAAGCTGTTGATGTATAAATGATATACATGCAAAATTCATTTTGTCTTTAGAGTTTTACTTGAAGAATTTTGGAGCAGATAAATTTTGAATTGTTGAAGTGTTCTACAACTACATGAATGAAAATATTTCTTGTTTAGTATAATTTTTGTTGGTTATCTGATTTCCTTGGACAAATTATTTTGAGCTATACTAAGAAAAGATTTGTTTGCAAGAAAATCAATTTACTTAGTAATTAAATGTAACCATAATTATTTTGTGATGTTAAATTTAATTAGAGCGTGGAAATAGGTAATTTTGGCCGACGACCAGAAATTAACCTCATAATTTGAGTAAACAAGTAAGGATTAAATAGAATCGCATCTATCCTTTTACTTTTCTTGGTGGGAATATTTATCCTTCTCCATTTATATGAATGCTTGATTCTTGAATGCATTCATCCTGCTCTTCACATAGATAAGTATACGTATATATAATAGGTTGGCCAAAACCCTTCATCTCCGATATTTTCACCATTAAACAGTGTACATTCACATGTATCAAATCTGGGAATGTTTGTACATATATGACTATTGGGAATCTTGTCCATCGTTGTTAAAGTTGTTCACAATCTACATATATTTCCACAAACCCTTTTCGTTAAACCTGAAAACTTGGTGGATAAGCCTCAATCTCAAACCGCACCTTTATTGATTCCATATTTTCATTTTCACCATCCAAGAAATCTTTTTTATCAAGACCTTTTTGTCCTGATAATATTCTTGTCCTCTCCACATCCACCATATATGGAGGTGATGAGGCCGGCAAACAAGAGAAGAATCACCATACACGTCTGCCGTGATTTCCACTACTCACAAATGGAAGGAACTGCCCGCAAAAAGCTCAGGAAATTGCCCCATGTTTTCAGCAAAGTCTTGGAATTGCCTTTCGCGTCTGATGCTGACGTGATTGTGGAGGAGCGGCCAGATCTTTTCCGGTTTGTTGCGGAAGTCAAGGTGGATGGAAAGGCAGGCCATGTCAAGGCTCATGCTGTGGAGATTCACCCTGGGGTTATCAAGATTGTGGTAAGAGATGATCACAAGCGTAAAGGTGGAGGTGATGTGGACTTGTTCTTGGACAAGTTAGAGGTTGACAAGTGGCGGTTCCGGTTGCCTTCATCGGCCCGGCCGGAGCTGGCCAAAGCAGCCTTTGTGGCTGGGGAACTCATAGTGACGGTGCCAAGGGGCGGCTGTGGCCGGGTGGATGGGGGAGAAATTTGGGGAGCTGGCAGCAGACTTGTTCTAGTACAATAGATTTCAAATCTGTTTGTCTTGAAAGTTACCTTTGCCTCCGCAAACATTAAGCAGCAATAAGACGATGAATTTTGATGAGACTTTTTTCAGCATTCTCTTGATTGTACATGTGACATGGTTTCATATATATAGAGGGATGCATATAGCGGGAATGTTTGGATTTGAACACCGATCTTCTTGGGAAAGTTCTTCCTACATCTGCATATTCCTAAATTATGGTTTTGGATTGGAATACGATGACTGCAAATAGAGGGGTTTGGAATTCATTCTCTTCCATGGCTGAGAAATTAGGAAGTGATCTATGTGATTACTACTTCGTAGAACATGAGGCGAATTTGGACAATCACCATGTCATCATTTTCAGTAGCTTTATTGGGAAATAAAGGAAAAGGAAGACATGTAAACCCGGAAAAAATGTTCCTTCACAAGCTGACTGTCTAGAAATTCCAAGGACGCCTCATGATTATATGAACCAGAAAATGACAGTAAAAATAACAATGAATTTATGGAAATAATCTCGACAAACACATAGTCAGATAGATCATACCTTAAGTTCATAGTTAGGGCACGTCAACGTGCTAGTTGTAGTATCAGGTTTGTAAAAGCTGCTCATTCCTTTCACATAGGAAAATAATATAGATCAAGCAGATCCCATAGAAAACGGAAGTGTTAGCAGGAACAGGGCCACATCCAGATCAATTCTTAACACTTCTGATAGCACGTCAAAAAGAGAGATTACATGCATCTGAAATGCAAATCCTATTGCAACAGCAACCCTATGAGTTCAAATCTCAGCTATACAAGTCAAAATGATCTTATCCTGCTTCCCAGTACAAAACGCTACTATAAATTCCATCCAAGAAACCCAGTTAAGCTGGTTTTGAGAAAGCAGAATGGACGAGGGAGAAGATTTTTGCCAGATTTGCTCCTTCGGAAAGATTGTTTCATGCATTAATTGGGGAAGATCTTTGCCTTGTGGCATATATAGGTCTTTAGAATGTTAAATTGGGTAGAAAATGTCATTTGCAGATATCTTCCTGGAAACTTATGTGCCACAAGCCCATAACCTTCTACCAATCAGTGCATGAACGAATACCTTTCAAGTGGGGCAAATCTAAGAAGAATCTCAGCTTCCTGCTTAGCTGCTTCCTTCTGCTTCAGCTCCCATCCTGATCTTTCTGAGTTCGCCATCTGAACCTCATTAACAATCTTCGGAATAGAATCAGACACCCGTTTTTGAGCTGACGCAAGTTCAGCAATCTTTTCTTGGTTCCTCTTAACAACTTTGGCAAGTGTAGCTCTGCGAGATTGTAGTATTGCAATTTCATCGTCTATTTCTTGAATGGTTGATGATGCAGCTACATCTTCAGCCTGGAGAAGAGCTATTTTGTCCTTCGATAACATATATTTACGCTTAAGTGCAGTGATAAGGCCTTTGTTGGCCTCAAGCTCCATAAAGAATTTATTAGCTTCAACTGTTACTTGCTTAGCATCTAGGAAGCACTTGCTGGCTGACGGGATTTCCCGAATGAGATTCAGCATGTAAAGCTCTTTTGTGCTAAGATGTGGATCAGACTGAAGCTTGGATGACAGGTTTGTAACTTCTGGAAGTTTGTTGGAAGTGATCAAACTCGGAAAATCCATTGCTATAAGGGAAGAAAGTTCCTCTCGAGCTTTCTTTAAGTCTTCCATTTCTGACAAGGCTGAGCCTGAATTTGGTGCTCTCGGAACTGACTGAAATAAAACTTCATCGAGTGATTTGAGATAATTGTCAAAACCATCTGTAGTCATTTCAGTTAGATGATCCGCTCGGGGATTTGGGTCCTTAGGCCTGCAACCAAGAATAGACCAGCCTGCAGGATTTTGTACAGGACAAACAGCAATGTCAGGATCACATGCCTTATGATTCTCATTAGCAGTAGTATGCGAACTTAATACATCGGCTGATACTCGTTCAAATAAAGGCGGGTCCATTAAGGTGGTTGTACCCTGATCTGTAACCCCAGTGAGTTTTCTTGCAGAATTTCTTGTTCTCCTCAAAATTTGACCTCCCGACTCTGCTTCAGTCGTACCCGTCCGAGAAGTTGGTCTTTTCTTGGCTGTAATAGAGAAGTGCACCTCAGTAAGTATGACTGGACTGGACAATCTTGAAATTACCTATTCAGTCAAGTACATGCCCATAAAATGAGGCATGGTCACAGAATCACAAATCAAACCTTCTTCAGTGTTTGCAGAACCAAACCCATCAGTCGTTCCTAATGTGTATCTGTGTCTTATACAAACTCATGAAAAATTCTCAATCAATTGAAGGCACTGAGAAACTTCCCAGAGAAGAGTCCGTTGCTACATGTGAATTATATTTTTATGATTCTACAAAATCTATTAACATAGCAAGAAAATGGAAATTCCTATATAAGCAAAACAGAAATGAAGGGGAATGGCATAAAAATGGGGCAACCGAAGCCTATCCTGATTTCTTTATTTGCCTTCAAACTTTTTCAAGCAGATGATTTTGTATATGTAGCTTCATTGACGAAGAAAGCAGAAACTTAACTCTAAAAACCACTATTACGGAGTTTCAAATTAAAAAATCTTTCTCACAAGGTCAGATAAAGCCAAATGTGTGGAATCGAAACTCACCTTTCCTCACAGATCTTCTCTCAGCGGGGATTTCCCAAGTAAATGATGCGAGAAATGTGTTAATATCTGCTTCAGGAAATTCAGATTGAAGAAAACGTATTATAGAAGTCTTACTGCCAAGCCATATTTTCCTAGTTGGGCTTTTCCAAAGCCTCTTTGGAGGAATCAAGAACCTATGGGTATAATAGCCTGATGGGCTAATTTTGTTTCCCACTTTCCAAGTCCAAACGTCACCAGCATTTGGCCAATCTGCAGGAGCATATGGAAGTCCTTCTCCAGACTCAGCAGGCTGAACTGACGGCCTCAGAAAGCTACCGTCCTTGCTCATCCAATTTGAGCCGCCGTTGGCAGAATCAGAAACATCAACATCCATGAGTCCAGATGCTGTTAGCATGTTCAAGCAGGTCAAGTAGCTATAGAAAAATGAGCATTGGCTCAATAACATTATAGAGGAATAATAATCCGTATTCCTATGCCTCACTACATCATTAAACATAAAATCATCGAAGAAGTTGAGAAATAGCATGCTGCTTGAATATCTGTAGACAGTAAACTGAATGTGCTAATATGCATCACGATCTTGAATAGGCATTATCTTTAACAAGATAGAAGCTAAAACAAGACTGTAAATATCAAGTCCACAAGAATTATTGGCATCATGTGGTGGCACTCAACCAATACAACCTTCAGCTTCATTACACAAACTTGAGTGTAAAAATATTAGCTTATATCAAACTGCTTTTACACCTCAAATCTTTTTCTGGAGAAACATTTGATCTTCTCGGCAACAGAAAAACGCTCCTACACTGAAATGATCACGGGATCAGAGACTTGGCGTTGCATTTTTTGGTATCCATTTCAATGATAAATTTACAAGAACTTAAAAGTGTCTCAAGAACCAAATAAAAGACAAAATTATGTTAGAAATTAATGTCTGATCTAAAGACTTATTTACTTCCTCTTATTAATACACTGTTCCTGCACTTGTCCATGCAATTGCACAATTAGCAACCACTGCAAATTAAAGGGGTATTCTTGAAAATTGATTGCACAAGCCATTTCAAAGGGGGAGTAAATCGACAAGAAGTACTGTAGACCAGTTTCTTACCCATTAAACTGCAAAGATCAAACGGGTCCTCTTACAGGTTTTCTTTTCAGTGATCTTATTTGAGGCTTCTTGAAATTCTAATTTCCATTTCTTTCCAAGTACACAACGCAGAACGCAGTTTATTAGCAGGAAATGCAGGAAACCAAGCACATAAAACAGTTCAATGAAACTGAAGATTCATTAAACACATGAATTGGTGAAAAACGTAGGTGAACTTGAACATCATAGAAAGAGAAGTGGAGAGAAAATTACCTCACAGAAAGAGATGAGGAAAGAAGGGTTTCGACAGAATCGATGATCCCGTCGAGACTCTTGAAATTCAAGCTATGATGACATAGTAAGGAGGAGGGGTACGGTTTGACGTCAGGATATTGATACGATTTCTTGTGTATAAGAATATGTGCAAGACCACCTGAGACAACCGAGGAATGACATTTTGACCCTTAGGATCTTTCCTATTTTGTTTTATTTATTTTGGGGTATTCCTAAACAAAAAAATAATTATGCGTAATTAATTTTATTAAAATTTTTAAACCAAACTACTAAACTTATACAATTTATATACGAATTATAAAAGATAATTAAGCTTGTATGAGAGCTTAAAATAGGAATTTTACCCGCAACATTCAGGATTAATGGTAAGAGTCCGCCACAATACTATATTTTTTAGGAGGGTAAAATTGTCTTTTAATCACTGAATTTATCTCCGAGACTTTTGAGGAGAAAAGATTTAGGTGAAAAGATACCGCAACTAGAGGGGTAATTTCGATTTTTGGTTCTAAAATAATATTATTTATATAATTTTAGTTTTTTAATAATTTGAGGCACTAATTTTGGTAAAAAAAAATTATATATTTTTGTTCATTTCGTTAATAAAATTATTAAAAGTTTATCGAAGTTTTATTTGAAGGCGAAAAAATAGCAAGTTTTTTTCTAATTTTATGTATTTTTTAAGTTTTGGTCCAATATATTAATTTTTTCCCATTTTTTTTGGAGCTTCAAGAAAGAAAATTCAAAAAATATTGAATGTAAACAATAAAATTTTCTCTAATCTTAATAATTTTTTTTATATAATCTTAACTTTAACTTTCATTTACTTATTTTGTCTTTCTTTCTGAATTTTTTTAACGTACAGATAAATTTAACTTTCTTTTACTTATTTTGTCTTTTTTTTTTAATTTCTAATGTACGAATAAAATAAATATGATAAATTCAATATCTCAAAAGCATAAAATAAATATAATAAAGCTAATATTTTGCATTATATATATATGTTGCAAGTGCTATATCATAGAACAAGATATTGATAAATTTATTTTAAGATTACATAGAAAATTTATTGTTTAATTTTTTTTATCTTTTATCTCTTGATATTGTAGGCAAATAAATATTGCACCCAATTAATGACAAATGTTATATAATATATTATTTATCAATTATAAATTTTTTTTATTTATATTTTGAAATTTACTAAATTTTCAAGTATAAATAGTCAATGTAATTGCTATTTTAATATGTATTTTGTTATCAAATTTATGGCCGACAAGTGTTAAAATGAAGTATTTAAGTCAATCAAACTATGTTTCGCAGTCAAAGATTCCAGGCAATCAGATCACGCCATGTGGAGCAACTGCACGTGCGCTCCAATCAAAATCAAGAAAATATTTGTGATATTTACCTCTTAAAAATACAAATATTAAAGAGATAATGTCGAGTTGACCAATCATATAATTTTAAATATATGATGTGTTTATCTTTTTAAATTAAAATATAAATAAATAATACAAAAAGTGTTCAAGTACATCACAACCCTACTTTTTTTACACCTGTATAAAGTGGTCATTGAACCTCGTTCAACACACACAGAGAAAGAGAACGAAGAGCAAAGCAAGGAGAGAATGCCAAATAATTCTCTCTACAATGTTTTTCGAGCTCAAGAATGTTCAAGACGGAGATCATATCTTTTCTTCAAAGGTGCACCACAAAATATAGGGTTAGCTCTAAACCCTCAATTTAATATTATAAATATTCAAATATCTTCTCAAGAAGATCCAAGTGGCGAATCCTTCTTTCAAATGATCAAATTTTAATTCAAGACTGTATTGTTTAATTCGAGATTATAGGCGTAAGCTTTCAAATTAACGTTATAGAAATTCAAATTCAAGTTCAAAGTAGAACTACGTAGAGATTACTCTTTGAATTTGTCAAATTTATCAAAGATATATTTAAAAAAAATAATCAAGAAATTAAATAGAGATTATACCCATTTTGTACATTTTTATTTGTGATAATTTATTTGTATATTAATTTTTTAAACACCATAAAATTAGCGCTCGCAAACGCTCAAAGAAAAAAGAGAAAAAATGGATACTATGTATTAATATTTAAATAATATTATAAAATGAGAGAACAATAATTATTTTTTTGTTCAAGTCAAAGTTTTATTAACTTTAATAATTTTATTATTGAAGTGAATAAAAATGCTAAAAATATAATATTGAGGATTAAGTTTAAATTATTTGAGGATCGAAATTGTAATTTTTCCTGCCATTGTAAGAATAAAAAGTGAGCGCGTGATGGATGAACCAGAACAAGAGTTCATCGGCAGCAGAGAAGTGAAAATCTTGAGGTCTTCAGCTCGGGGAAAAGATAATGGCAGCAGCAAAAGGAACCTGCCTCAATCACCTTTCTAGGGAATCCCCTGATGTCAAACGCCTCGCCAAGTTCTACATAGAGGTTCTTCTCTTTCATCTTCCTCGCCGATTCCGCTGACGTTTCTTTTTCCTTTTTCTTGTTCGTTTCTTCTTTATCATTTAAAAAATAAAATAAAATTATGAGACTAAAATTGAAAATTCTGAGGGGGGGAGAGACGAAAGTTTAAATGGAAAACAGTGATCTGAGCTGGCTTGTGGTTAATACATGTAATTTTGGTTTCTGGCTTTACGTGGTATCTTTTCGAAATATTAAACATTGGAATGAAGAAAAAGATTGAGCTTGAATCGTGGGTGTTCTTCAGATGTTCGGTTTTGAGCAAGTGGAGAGTCCAAAATTCGATTTTGAGGTGATATGGTTGAAGTTGGGTTCATCGTTCTACCTGCATCTCATAGAACGAGACCCCAACTCTAAGCTTCCAGAAGGCCCATGGAGTACTGCGTCAGCAGTGGCAGACCCCAGGCATCTTCCTAGAGGACACCATCTCTGTCTTTATGTGCCCAACTTCGACTCCGTTGTTCGGAACCTTAAGGTGCATATATTATGTCTCTCTTCTTTGTTTTCTGTCAAAGCTAGCTGAGTTGTTCTGAAGAGTATGTAAATCTCTGCATTTGAATTTGGTGTTTGGCATTGCTCACAGCTGTATGGCTAATATGAATGGGGCAATTAAGGTTTGGGTTTTCTCCAAGTCCTGTTCCGGGAAGTATTTTCTTGCATCCGTGTACTTTTTGTATGGTTTTGTGTTGTTTGTACAAAGAATTTGTGAAGACACAGTAAGAAATTGGCGACTTTACTAGTAATTCAGAATAAGATGAGGTTTAGCTTTGTTGTGGCAGTGATAACTATGATCGCCTAATAATTTGCTGGAGTTTCTGGAATTCAGTTATGTCTTCAGCATCTTTTCACGCTATGGTTGGCAATGTCCACAACACTGAATTTTCCGTTTTTGGATTCCTCTTTGAAGGCCTAGGTTACATGAAGATCAGGAAATGTATATCAGCAGCGTGGGCGAGACAATTTTAGTTGTATAGGTTCTTTCTGGTTATGATTCAGGCTTGTTGCTCCGTTAACTGGCGACCTTGCCAGCCATTGCTGTTATCTTTCTCGTTGTGATTTTGAATAAGGATAGGTAAAAGTGAATACACGGAATTAAAGAAATAACTGAAATTGTTTTATTATATCTAGGGACAAAAAGAAATTTTGGATGTTAATTCTGATTCTTTATCTTAGGAAAAAGAAGAAAAAGGAAAGAAATAACTTCAATTTCACGGTTGCTGAACTACTGTTTCATCTGACATTTTCATGCATCTGATGGTGGTTTTGTTGCATGGGCGTTACAGCTACTCTCTCACTAAGTGCCACATCGAGCAACTGAAAAATTTTGGACGTGTTAAGTTGACAACTCTGTTTACTTAAGCCACCTCTACTTTGGGTGATATGACTAGAGTGGGATGTATTAAGTTGTGATTAAAATTGTGATAATCGCATTGTTGATCGTATTGTGATATAGACATTTGTTCTGGACTTGAAGGAAAAATTACGAGCCAGCCCACACTCAACTAAACATGAAATAAGAGAAGACTAATTATCCAAAGTAAAGATGGCCTTAATGGATTATAGACCAGCACTGGTTGCTTTGAGTTGTCATAAGTTTCTTAGGAACCAGATAAAGGTCATGTACAGGTGAATCATAGTCTTAAATTTTTTTTCTTGTTTTCTCTGATCAGGAGAAAGGAATAGAGGTAAATGAGAGGACTCGGCCAGATGGGAAGGCAAGGCAAGCATTCTTCTTCGATCCAGATGGTAAGTCAGTTCTCCACTACTCAACACTTATCGCACTCTTTTGATAGTAATTAAAATTCAAGAATTTGCCGGAAGTGTGCATTGGGAGTTATTGTCCTTATCTTTCTTCTACGAGGAAGGAGTTGACACGACAATAAATATAATTGTGTGTCACTTGAAATGCATTTTCCTGTGAAAGCAAAATCGGAAATTTGCACCGAGTGCTTTTGCCTAGTTTCACCAAATCTTTGTTCTAATATGCAGGGAATGGATTGGAGGTGACAAGCCAGAGCCCAGAACTGTAAATCAAGCACGTTCATGTGATCCAAGAATAGTAGCTAATAAAGTGTTTTGTGCAATAATGTCGGCGCATTATGCACTTCTATAACCCTCCCTTTGTGTTCGATGGTTGTCAGGAGGCCACTCCATGGCTTTCTTGTAGCCATGAAAGTTGTATTCCAAGAACTGCTCCAAAGTTATAACGTGTCATAATATCTTATGCACAAGATAGATGATGCTTCTTGGATTAACAAGATATGTGACGGTGATAACAAATCGTCTCCTTCTAATCAAGCGACACTGGAAACAAAGGCTTCTGTATAGACACTAAGACGTGTACAGGGTCTCGCATACTACGACCAAGAATTCCTGATGAAGTAGTAGTTTTGATATGTATGGATATAAGCATACAGATAGGACACACTGATACAAAACTCGTTATGTTGACAATACAGTAGAAATCGTGCCACATTTATCCCTTTGTCCTGAAGCATGTGAGGTTGCTAGAAATTTCAAGAATGATCATTTTTGCGGAAAAACAAACTCGTTTTTCTTCTAGATTTAATGGAAGAAAAACAAAAAGGAAATGACTATTCTATTCTCTACACACACAGCTTCCCAAGCGTGGTAGGCCATCCGCTCCTTCTACGCCAGCACGTGTAACATCAAATCCATGCTGTCCTAATATCCAGCTGCCACATCATCTCAGGTCTTCCAAAATATGCCAACACTTCACTCCCCCTTCAATCTCACGCACTATTTAAGACTAGGCTTCATTTTCATCATATCGGCGCTAGTTATCAAGAATCTGAAGTCATCATTTCGGAAACAGTAACTGTTGGACATCATCATGAGTCAAGAACAACCCAGAAGGAAACAGGCGGAGGGGCAGCAAGAACCCATCAAATATGGCGACGTGTTCCAGGTTTCAGGCGATCTGGCGAACAAGCCGATTGCCCCTGAAGAGGCTGCCATGATGTAG
>NC_026154.1:341459-396123 GCF_000512975.1 Sesamum indicum
CCCCGCCGCTGTCATGCAGGCGGCCGCCACACGAAATGAGAGGGTTGGCCTCGTGGGCCACCGCGATGTCACCGATGTTGCAGGCAAGGAAGGTGTCACCGTCGCTGAAACTAATCTTCCGGGGACTCGTATAATTACTGAATCTGTTGGCGGACAGGTTAATCCACATCCGTCTTAAGTACACTTTTATTTTTACGCTACAGTGATCAGTAATTAGAATTTAACCATTGTTCCTAGTAATTATAATTATCAATCTCGAGAACAGGTTGTGGGGCAATACGTAGAGTCTAAACCGGTGATGCAGACGGAGGCAACAGGTGGAGCTGTCCGGCATTACTCAGTAACTACTCAGCCCGAGCTGCCGGGGATAAGCCTGTTGACCATAGCGACGCCGCTGCGATACAGGCGGCGGAATGCCGGGCAACTGGTTCCAACATGATAACTCCCGGTGGGCTGGCCGCCACGGCTCAATCTGCCGCGGCCTTCAACGAGGGTCTGGTGGGAGACGAAGGCAAAGTCAGGCTAGCCAACATCTTAACAGTAATGATACTATATATATCAATTACCACTTATTTCTTCATCAGAAGCATCTTTCCTTTGTTGCTTTACAATAATTATGATCAATGTGTCAACAATTATTAGGGGGCTACGACGAAACTGCCGGCGGACAAGGCTGCCACAAGGGAAGACGCTGAGGGAATTTTAAGCGCGGAGGTGCGGAATGATCCTAATCTGAAGACGCATCCAGGAGGCGTGGCGGAGTCGGTGGCGGCGGCAGCCAGGATCAATGAGAGGGGAACATGATCATGAGAGTGTCGGTAATAATTGATGTTTCAAAAGAAGACGTCGGTGCTCAGTAAATCGGTACAAAATATGCGCAATAAGTAGTGTATACTAGTTAGCTTTATCTTTGAGTATGTTTCGTAAGTAGCTATATCAATAAATTGAGGAGCGCAGTTCTGTCTCTATATATATTTTTTCATGCATTGGCCCGACAGCCCCTACCAATTTGAACTAACCCATTCAAATGCGCTTTCCCGTGAAAGCAAAATCGAAAATTTGCAGTCATGTTTTCCTGCTTTGGCCAATCACTACAAGAGCCATATGCAACAAATAATATTGTAACGAAATTAATTCCGTAGTTAATGAGATGGACAAAAAGAATATTTCGTAGCAAACTGTGCATTAAATTATTCAGAAAAATAAGGTATGTGGGCAACAAACTAACTATAAATATTTTAATTCTTGAAGATAGACTAACAATAAATATTCTGTAACAAATTACGTATTAAAAATATTCGATTATAAGTATATAGGTAACAAAATGGCTATAGAAATTGCAATAAATTGTACATTAATTGATTTTTTATTGCTTATACTTTTGTTGCCAATTTTCATTGCTAGTGCAACAAATTAGCAATAAATTTTTTAGTAGGGATTAATTTAAAAATAAAAATTATAAAATATCTTATTTGCAAAGTGGAGTGTGGAATTATCGTAGTTCTGAAAATAAAACTTGCTACAAAATCTCATTTGCAATGGAAATAAAAATTACTATGAATATTCCGTCGCTACATTGATGAATATAGCTACACAAATTCTATTTCCATAGTAACGACACTGCTATGGAATTTTGGTGGAAAATATTACTACATAATTTTCGTATCTATGGAGTTGAAAATTAACTGCTATAAAATTTTTATGTCTATTGCAACAATATTGGCTATAGATTTCTGTTGCTATATGTGGTACCTTATCCCACATAGATTATAAACTAATAAGATAAACAATATATAATCATTGGGCAAAGAAATCATGTGCATCAATTAAATGCTTTTGTAGCTATAGAGACATTATATAAGAGTATCTAAACAGTATATTTCCCTTGATTGAGTGTGACCTAAAATTTGATTATATGAACAATTCAGCAACAAGAATATTCAATTGATACATCTGAGGTTTATAACTGAAATTTGTATGGTATTTATCTTATTATTGAAATATGACAACAATTTGGCTATGCACTGTACGTATACGCGTTTCTATTCCAGCTTTTGTTTAGCTGGTTGTCGGGAAAGCAGTTATGAATTGCTTGTAGCCGTGGTGGCTGATGATATAGTTATACCGCGAGTTGGCCCCTTTCCTTTGACTGCATTTATAGAAACAATTTCTTGTACATGTAGTGGGTGTTTAATTTACAGATAGAACAGAAGCCAGTTTCCATGTTTTAGGACAATGGTGAGACATGAGTAGTGTATTTAGAATCAGCCTCTTATTAAGTATATATGCACTTATAAGACTATGGGTTTTTGTTTTCGTCACATCTCTATGATGCTCAAATTTATATTGTACTCAATACATTGCACTTTGCACCCTAAAAGAGCATAAATAATTATTACATATTTTTTTCATTTTTAGAACAAAAGAATATTTCAATTGTTGTTGATTTGTTTTAATCCAAAAAATTAAAAATACACAAGCACCGGAGTGTCCAATTCCCGGCTTGGGATCCTCTACTCCCAAATAGTGCTACATTTTCTATTGCACCTCTAAATTGATGATATGTCTCTCTCCTACCCACCGGTAACCCATTTCCCCAAATGTCTCATCAACATTATTTGTCCATATGTCATCAATTTAGAGGTGCAATAGAAGATGTAGCACTATTTGGAGTAGAGGATCCCAAGCCTCCGCCGGCTCCTTTAAGTTACCACGTGTAATATGAAAATCCATGCTGTCCTAATATTCAACTGCCACGTAGTTCCCAACTTCAAGATGTGCCACCACTTTCTCGACCGCCCCCCCACCTCATTGACTATTTATCAACTCTGCTTCATTTTATATCGTCAGCTCGAACGATCCATCGCAAATTCGAATCCATCATCGTCCCGTGGAGAATTAGCATTCGTTTATATCATCATGAGTCAAGATCAGCCGAGAAGGGAAGAGGAGGAGGGGCAGCAAGAGCCCATCAAATATGGCGATGTTTTCCAGGTTTCAGGCGACCTGGCGAGCAAGCCGATAGCGCCTCAAGACGCTGTCATGATGCAGCCGCTGTCATGCAAGCTGCCGCCGCGCAAAATGAGAGGGCTGGCCTCGTGGGCTCCCGCGAAGTCACTGTTGTTGCTGGCGAGCAAGGTGTGACCGTTGCGGAAACTGACCTTCCGGGGACTCGTATAATTACCGAATCAGTTGGTGGACAGGTTAGTCCACCCTTCAAAATTACATGTTTAATCAATTAATTAGAATATGATAACCGTAATTTTCAATCCTGACAACAGGTTCTGGGGCAATTCGTACAGCCCACACCAGTGGCAGCAGGAGCAGTCCCACAGGGAGCAATAACTATAGGGGAAGCTCTCGAAGTCTCAGGACGAGCTGCCGGAGATAAGCCTGTTGAATTCAGCGACGTCGCTGCAATACAAGTGGCGGAGTGCCGAGCAACTGGTTCCGATCTGATCACTCCCGGTGGGCTCACGGCCACGGCTCAATCTGCCGCCGCCTACAACCAGGCTGTGGCCGAAGACGAAGGCAAAGTCAGGCTGGCCGACGTGTTAACAGTAATGCTACGCTCTATTGCCGTTGGGTCTTGACTGGAAGTATCTTTTTTGCAGTAACTAACGTGTTAACAATTACTAATTAGGGGGCCACGGCAAAACTGCCGGCGGACAAGGCTGCCACGCGGGAAGATGCGGAGGAAATTATAAATGCGGAGCTGCGCAATGATCCTGACCTGAAGACGCATCCAGGGGGGGTGGCGGAGACGGTGGCGGCGGCTGCGAGGCTGAATGTGAAGGAGACGTGATCAGTGAGAGCTAGCGTTGATAGTTATGTTTCGAAGGAGGAGGGGTTTTTGGTGAAATAGTAGAAAATATGGGGTAGCAAGTAGTATTAGTACTTGTATCTTTTGTGGATTTCCCGTACTCTCTCGAGTTTTTTGCTGTCCAAGTATGGTGTACAAATAAATTTATGTGTCTCTGTAGCCCGTGAATTAGTTTTGGCTGACATCTCTCCTTCATAAATCTAACTCTTTCATTTTTCTTTTGGAAAAAAAAAAGAAAAAACTACATTTCGTAATGGCTAACGATCTCCATTTGGTTGAACAAATCGTGGGTAAATTATTTTTTTAATTTTATAAAATAAAGTTTTTTTTTTTCTATACAACAATCGTGGCTGGGATCGCTTTTGGTCTTATAAAATTTATAATTACGCATTTTTAATTTCATAAAATTATGAGCATTATGGTATCGTAATTAAAAAGACGGTGTATTTTGAGATTTTCTTTTTAAGATTAAATAAGCATGATTTTAAATTTTATGAAATAAAAATTGATACATGTATAGTTGTAGTACAAAAAAAAATTATATTTATTTTATAGGGCTAAAAAAATATCCACGAATCAACGGTCATTAATCTTTGGTCCAGATTGATGTGCTAAGATTTAAATTGACATAAACATTAATTTACGTGTGGAAATTACGGCATCTTTAGTAATTATAAAGTATGATTTTTCGATATTGATATGATTGAGGAGCGAATAGCGTATTAATGGGATGGTTAAGAGGTAAGATTATTAAAATGGCCTCCCGAAAAGGAAAATGACTTGATTTAGCCCAATAAACAAAAGCAAAATTCCGAAAAACTATAGCAGCTGTAGTAGAGATAATTGTAATTCTTGAAACCATTTTATATTTGGAAAACATAAGAGCGAATAGCCCAAACGCTGCTTGCCTCAGGGCCTATAAGAGGTTTCTCCTCGACGCATAATTACATATTAGCAATTATGCGCGTCGAAAACATAAAAAATAATACTTATTGATTATAACTATATACTTATGAAAATATAGTCTTCAAATCTATTATATTAAATATCAAAAAAATGGGAAACAATATTATTTAGGATATAAAATTGCAGTTACTATGTCAAATGTACGTAAATTGGTAACTTACGTTGTTGTAAGATTAAAACACACCAAAAACCTCTTCATATATAAGCGTACAATCCCGAGAATAATATTATACGAGTATATGTGGCATACTCATATGTGTATGCACAGTTAATTTAAAATTTTAAAAATATATTAATTAAATTAATAAAATATTTAAAAGTAGAAAAAATGAGAAAATAATACAAAAGTTGAGAGATGTGGAAGTTGAGAAAAAGAGAAAATGGTAAGTTAAGAAGATTGAGAAAAATAAAAAGTTGAGAAAAGAAGAAAATATATATAAAAAATGAACATTGACATACCAAAATTAAGTGAGACACCAAGGTACTCTCACTTTATATATAGTATAGATACTTGTCGGGGTAGACGTTATTTTTCTACATATCCAGAACTTAATTAGCTACATTTTTCTATTTCAAACTTTAAGTATGAAATTAAGTGTTTTTTTTAATTAAAGTTGGTACATGAATATGAAAATTATAGTATCAAGACAAAATATATCTATTCTCGCTGGGAAATGTTCTCTATTTACCGACAATCATAAATTAGTTGGAGGAGATCACAAATTTCATGGAGCATTACCCCAAAATAGTTAGATAAGGTTGAATCCCATAGGGATTCGGTAGAAGGTCATCTCCCAACATTAGGGGATCTGTGATCCTCGAGGACAGTTAGACTTTGTTGCGGACATCTTTTGAGAATAAAGATGTTTTTTTGAATTCTTTAGGAGGTGGTTGACCAGACGCCTTCTCTCACTTGAAGTCTAAACCTTTAGGGATTAGGGGTACTTCTGATTGGAGGCTCAAGGAGTGCCCTCAAAAGTCCTATATGAATGACCTAGGCCACTTGTGAATACCATGTGAAATGGACTTTGGCTTTAGTTGGGAAATTTTAAGTTTCTAAATTTTTTTGTGGACTTGTGAAAGCCTATTGGATTTGGGGCCTCTCAAATTTGGACATTTTTTGGCCAATTAATTTCCTGGAGGTACCTTCTGCCAAATTTCCTAAGCACTTTATCCAAACTTGGCTTTCTGATAACATTTTAAGCCCTTACTTGAACTGGGCCTCCTGGGGTCTCTTGTGCTATCTTTTTTCTTCTTGGGCTGCTTAAATCTTTCTGGACTAATTTATTATGTGCCTCAAATATTTTGTTTCATAATAATAATAAAAAAATAAAAATAAAAACGTGAAGCACCAAAAAGGCAGGATTCAAACTACTGGTTGTTGACCGAGGATGAGAGGAAGGATGATGGTCTGAGCAAGCTGGTACTAGAGCACATGACTGATGGAAGCTGTCTTCGACTTTACTCAAAACTATCCTTCCTACTTCCCATCTTCTTCCTACAGTAGTGTTGCATAAACTGCCATTCAAATGTTCCAATTTGTAATCAAGGATAAAACCATGCAACTTTCCGGCAACACTTGTGCTATACCACATGTTGTGCTGAACTGCTGCAATTCTTTTCGTAGAAATTCATAGACAGGTTAGGGTAGCTTGCTAGCTACTACCCTAAGGTGTCCTCAAATAAATGTGGATCCTTGAATTGAATCATCATCACGTATAACATATATATATGTACGAAAAAATTCAATATTGTGTATTTTTATTTGAATATGAATTGGGCTCGAACTAAATAATATTAATCTATTTGATTAGTATTATCTTTGATTGTTGTCAAGAACATTATTGTATGAAAAAAGTTTAATCCAAATGTCGAGAGGAGTTCAAGAAGGTTGATGCATGTTGGACGAGAGATAAATCATTTGGTCAAGTCCAAGTAAAAAGACGTTCTGTTTCAAGTATTGAATGGTTATGTTCAAATATGAGGGTAAAACAGTTCTTTCACTTGATCAACGATGATTCATTTGAAATAACAATTTTAATTTTTCATTAGGATAAAAGGGGTGAGACGTCACTAAGAGGACGATTGACCTTAATTTTGCATCTATTTTTGTGGTAATCTTGCAATGTTTTTCTCATAATATCTATACAAATGAGCGGACTAAGAGCGCATAACATCGATAGCTCCAATTTTCTCTCTTGCAATGGAGATTAAATTTTTGTTGTAAATGCTATTCATATTCTACGTACTCCATTCAATATATATATGCCAAGTACGTAAGGATGAGACCACGTATTTTATTTTTAAAATTTTTTTTTATATATATTACGTGTGTAGATTAGATAAAATATATATAAGATGGAATAAATTTTGCAATAAAAAATTTGATCCGCTTGGAATGTCCTGATTAGCTTTTAGATAGTCTGATTTTGGTAAAAAGAAATGAAAATGCAAATCATAATTAAATAGCAAAGACCTGATATTATATTATATTATATTATATATATTATATTATATATTATATATATATATAGAGAGAGAGAGAGAGAAGAGAGTTGATTGCGTGAGGTGCCAAATACATATATATATTCATGCAACATTAACAGTTCCTTCCACAACTGAAGAGGAAAAAAATGTCCAACCTCCTGTGGAAGAGCTTCAACCTCTGCCTCTCTAAATTCAAGTGCCTTCCAACCATCACATTCTCCCCACCACCCACCAATACCGACCAAGATCATAAATCCACCACCGCCGCCGCCGCCGCCGCCGCGAATCCTTTACCCCTTTTCAAGAACTTCAACTCTCTCTATGATGTCAACTACTCTGATGATATCTCAACCTCCAAATCTCTCGCCTCCTCCACCACGGCCGCAGCAGCAACAGAAGACTTTTTCTCCTCCTCCGAAGACTCCGACACCGACTCCGTCCCGGATTTCACCTCCGCCTTCGCCTCCCACCGCTTCTTCGTCTCTTCCCCTGGCAGCTCAAACTCCATCTTCGAGCCTCTGGAACCGCTTTCCCCCAAGGATGCAGGCGCCCTGGTAAGCGGCGGCGTAGCAGTTCAGACGTACTCTCCGGACCCCTACTCCGACTTCAGGAAATCTATGCTGGAAATGATCGAAGCGCGCGATCTAACAGACGTTAACGCTGATTGGGAGTTCTTGCATGAGCTTCTCCTCTGTTATCTAACTTTAAACCCTAAGCACACGCACAAGTTCATAGTTGGTGCTTTTGCTGACATCATTGTGTCCCTCCTGACTGCGGCGCCGCCTACAGATGCTTGCCGGAAAACCCACATCGAACGACACTGTGCGACGCCACGATTATCAGTTTAATCAACTCCCCCCCCCCCTTCTTTCCTGATTAATTAAGGATAAAGTTCATGAATTATTTTGCAGCACGTACGGGCAAATTCAACACCCCCCCCCCCCCTTCTTTCCTGATTAATTAAGGATAAAGTTCATGAATTATTTTGCAGCACGTACGGGCAAATTCAAGAAACGTAAATTATTTCAGCATTGATTTTTGTCTCCGTGCGTGTGTAGGCGTGGGGAGATTTATGTCTCGTTACATGTGATATTCCTGAAGTCTTGTGTCATGTAAAATGTTGTCCTAGTAAAAGAATGTCTTTTTCTCGTTTGGCGATCGATCGTGTCTTCTTGTTGAACTCTTTTTCTTGGGAAATTAAATTTGAATATAAGTTTTTTGGATTATTGGTAAATTAATTACCGGATGAGTTGATAATTAATTGAGTTAGTTTATTTTCTGCAATTGGTCGAAACCATTCTTGATTTCTTGGATTTTTGTAAATAAAAAAGCATTTGATTTGAACAATTAATGTTTTGGTCTATTACATGGTACACAAAATCCGAAAACTGTTGTCCAGTAAAGGACATTGGAGGGCAGCAGTCCAGGCGACGACTAATCTGCCATTGCCAATAGGCCTTTTGTCTTTTCCTTTTTTTGTTTAATTCTTTTTTACTCTTTTTATGTGTGTGAAGTTATCCGTTAATCCGTGCATTCATCATATTAGGATTAAATATTTATTAACTAATATTCATTAATAATAAATATATTACACTTATTACATAATTAATTAATGTTTGATCAGATCAAATCTGAACGCATCCCACATATTAGATTTGTTATTTCCAAAAAAGGGGGAATGAATCGGTAATTAATATATATATATATCTCATTTAGTTAAGTCAAAGAAATCAATTTTCATACTTGTCATAAGAACACAACTACTTAGACAATATAAATTCTAAAACATTTAATTTGTCCATTACAACCTAAAAGCAGCCAAGTCTACCTCTTTAATAAAGGCGTGCTCATTTATTAGACAAAAGTTAATTAATAAATGACATCAAAATTATATACAATTAATTCCTTAGACCCAAAAAACGAACAAATTAATTAATAAATTCATGAAAGCAATCTTAGGACTTTGATTTCTATAACTTAGGGACAAACAAAAAGAATCCAAAGCAACCTAATTAAGAATATAATATTAGTGTGTAATAATTATATGCTAAACATATATAGTTGGTTTAGGTAAGTGATAATTGCACCTAATTCCCATAATAATCTGAGGTCTCAAATTCCAAGTTTTGCCCTTTTTGCTTAGGCCTAGTAGGATATGTATGCTATGAGGGCAACACTAAAGTATTTGTTTTTTGTCCAATTTTCGACCTAGTTTTGGGAGAGTGAGCTTTAGTACGACAAACTTGACTGCTATGTTGTGCTTTGCTTAACTTTTTCGGATTTAACTATAATTAAGTAAATTTTAGGCTTAATAGAGAAAGCGGAATGCATGCATGTGTACTTCATTAGTTTAATAATGTGTGGAGACAAATCCCGGTTATGGTGATCAGGACAAACTGGAGTAATTGGGACCATACACATACATGCATGTGGTATAATACTTGAATACTTGTTTGTTATAACGTCAAATGTTGTGGTGTAATAGTTGAGGTGAAATTTCATGAATTCTTACTAAGATGTTTGGTAAACTTCACAATATACATATATATATATATATATATATTAGGACCTGTATTTGTCTCCACATAAGTTAAATCATGATATTTTACGAAATTATGCTTGATATTTGTACAAGCTTGTTATAAGAACCAAGGCATAAATTATTCGTATTTTTAAAAAATTATATATATGGCTACTAGAAACGCCAACATCATCTATAAAAATTATCCCAATTTTTTGAAAAATTATACATATATCTCTAGAAACGTCAATATTATTACACAAATCATTCTAATTTTTTACTGTCATGAATAATTTTTCAAAACATAAAAAATATTTATATAAATAGTACATAAATTAGGGATGTAAATATAATTATCCCTTATTATGTGGAAACAGTGGAGATGAGACTCAAATTATGAATCCATGCATAATCTGAATGAAAAGGACTTGTGATTCGGGTGTTTGGTTTTGTTGACCAACTGAAAAGAATTGGGCAGAGTATTGACGTTGTCGTGGGACTGTGCAAGTTTAGTTTCATCAAAATGCGGCTGAATTAATGTGCACTAAAAATGAGTTAAGTCCAGTAAACCCATCTTTTCGTCACCTGCCACATGCATCTATACACACCAAAGAAAGATCGATATGCTTGTCGTATTGATCTGCGTCAAATTCCTCTGCGATCTACAACTGGTTTGACAATGATTTGGAGACTATTTGGAATTAAATACCTCAAGTTAGTTTAGTTTAGGTGGCTCTCAACTAAAATCTTCTGAAACTTAAGCCAGTTTAAGATTTGACATTGTAAGGATCGCACTTATGAGATGCAATTCGTATAATAAATGCATACCTACTGAATGGACCCTCCAAATACTTGTAGCCCTTATGTGTATCAATTCGTACAAGCTATGTGTTGATAGGACAACCATTAGATGAATGCTAGAGCAATGAATGTACAAGGGAGATTGATTATATTATAAAGGTGATATATAAATATATAACAATATGTCGTGGGATGAATTTAAGTCTCATATTTATTCATGAACCTTTGGCTCAAGACTGGATTGTTTAAATTTCTTACTCGACTAACTTTGGAAAGAAAAGGCTAAATTGCATATAATCCCTCTATGTTTTAGAAATAGACAAAAACTTAGAACAACATTAATTAAAGTGGTAAAAACTCTGAAAATTGGAATTGATCATGCTTGTAAGAACCAAGGTCCGTACGGAAGGAACGCAATGGAAATGATAAATATATATGATATATTTTCAACTGTTCCAACATTGTAGAAAGAAACAGTAGTGAATTGGAAGACGACAATGTAAAATAACTGAAACTTATGATGCATTGCTAAATTCCAACTCATAACATTGTTTTCTTATCGACATTTCACTTCAATCAACTCACCACTTTCAGCCAACTACTGTTTATGTATAGCAAGTAATTTGCATACGGAATGAGTTGCAATATTCGATTGTCCAATGGTTATAAACTAAGGAGTACCTCATTTGGTTAATCCATTGGTCGGGACAACTAACATTTTTCAGGCCAGTAATGTGATTTCTTGGACCTGTACATGAGTTGGACTCACTTAGCACTACGGGTTCATGCAGATCAGGCCCTTATTTTTTGGGGCCAATTAAATGGACCGTTTTATCAATTCGGGACGAGTCTCGAGTTTTATACCTAAATTTTCTTAGACCCAACTCAAATACAATTATTTATATTTTTTTTAAAAAAAATTATAATTTTGAGTTGGCTCATTTACTTTATTTGTTTGAAAATTATGAATTTGAAATTAAGTAATGATATTATTCGTATTTGAAAAAAAAAAAATTGGTATGTTTTGTCTCATGAGGTATCCCTAAGCTGCTAAGATTGAGACTGATTCCCACTCTCAATTCGTAGTTGTTGCTGTTGGTTCGAAATTTTTTTGCATTATTATAAAACTCCTAACTAAATATATTATTTATTATTATTATTATTATTCATATCATACTTTTTCTGGATCCCAACGAGGGCCCTTTCGCATTATTTTCTTGATATTTTTTTCCCTTACTTATAAGTTGTAACACAAAGTGATAGATGATAATAAAATCCATTACATTTTCACACAAAATGAAATACTAAAATATTAATATTTCATTTAACATAAATGAATGCAACTGATCATTTACCTAAACTATAACATATTTTTCTAAATTCCAATTTTAGCACCAATATTAAATATTTTATACATACATATATATATATATATATAGAGAGATATAAGTCAAAATATTCCCACTTCGATCATATTGCATCTTGCACTAAAAAACAATCAATAGAAGAGCAGCTTGGTGCAGTACCTTTATTAGAATCAAAGACAATTATGGTCTACACAGATATAGTGATAGGACGCATCAATTCGGACCAAGTACTGAAAACATTTATGTTCATTTGTGAGGATAATAATGCATTAATTAATGCTTGTGCCTAAGCATTTAATTTCAATTTTAGAAGATGCCAAAATGCTTGTGCCTATCCTAATCAGATTCCTACTCGGACAACATACGTACTCATAATAATGTCTATATGTAGACAGCCTTATATGTGTATGCTCTGGCAAACACAATGCCGGAGATTGCACTTTACTATTACATGTGCATGTCCCGTCGATAAAAAATAATATTTCATTTATTGTATGTATTTTTTAGGTCCTACGATTAAAAGGTTGTAAGTTCTAATTCTATATATATACGTTTTAGTCTATTTTTACAGTAGTATGTGTATATTGTTTCTTTGTTCCAACTGAAGCCGTGGATTGATTTTCAAATATTATTGTATTGTGCACCGAATATTATAACGGTATATTATTTGCTTTAGAGACATCACTGTATTTTCAAAAATATAAATAAATAACTCATTGTGATTATTCTAATTATGAGTATTTAATTACTGTAAAATATTTTTTTTCCCACTAATACTCATTGAAACAACATTTGATATAAAAATACTCAAATTAAATATGTTTTTGATATTTGCGTGTTCTCTTTTTTCCCCCTTCCCCCAGAGCAGCTGGTTGGACTAGTTCAATTTGGTCATTGTGGCACGACCAACCAACTAAAATTTTATGTCTGAAAATTAAATTCAACTTTAATAGTGCTTTACTAGCAAGCACACATCAGGAACATGAATGGCACTACAACCAATTATTTCTTAGCATGATGTTTAAGGGTGAGGTCCATAACTTAGTTCAAGGGCGTCATATATTCGAGTTTCATTAAATATGTGGGTATTTATTTTACTTTTATGTCATTTCATAATTTTTAGTTATATTGATGATATAATATAATTACGATGAATATCAAAATTGATTAAAAAATGTTTAAAATGAAATAATATAATGAGGAGGAAGGTTCTGGAAGGAGCATTGTTTATGTGGGTGTACATTAAAATATCAAAATTGAAAAGACACAACTCATAGGGGGTGTTTTAGGGTTGTGCAACCACAGTCGAGATTCATGCAACGATATATGCAAGCATCTGTACTTATCACCACTCCAATAATTCGCAAGATTGATGCAAATGTATGGTACGTTTGCAATAAATGGGCCATATATGATGGTGTTCTAATATTCACGTGATTTATTTTTTATTTTTTTATTTTTATCTTTTAATCTCAGGTGATGTCTATCCGAATTGAATTACCACTTTCTGCCAAGAATCTCAACTTTTCTTCCATGGAACAGAAGCAATAGAAATTGAGATAATAAAGAAAGACGCTCCAATATTCTGGAAATTTGAAACTGTAAGAAACCAGTTTATTTATTAATGAATTCCACAATAGAGTTTGCAACTATTTTAAAAATAAAAAAATTAATGAAATATTTTGACAGTAGTCAAAACAATAGAATTTTGTGATAAGGGGTTAAGTTCTTTTCAAAAAGACTATTGAAATAATAGGTAAATGCCCGTAACTTCTTATGAATTAAAAATTATGACCGTTTGATTAAAATTCTACTGCCAAACCATATAATTAAAGCATTGCATTTTAAGCTTACATCAATACAAATACTTTCAGAATACATACGTCTCTTACATGACGTCAAATAATAATAATTTGATAGCAAAACCTTGCGTTTAAATTCGAGTAATTAGTTAAAATAACAAGTGGACCTATTAAGTATTTTTTCATTAAATTGGTCGAAATTAAGTACCAAAAAACCATAGGGGCAATATTTACACACATATATATATATCACATTTTGTTTTTAGCTAACATCATCATTTTTTCTGATATCAATATAGAACTTCTGTTATACTATTGGTAATCTTCATATAAAAAAATATGTAATTTTCTATATAAAAAGAATGTTATGTTGATATAAAACTAAGTGTGATGTAGGCAACAACGAATTTAATAAAACTGTGATTAGGAGACTCCAACTCCCACTAATTAATGATAATGACAACTATAATTTAATATGTATTAGGATAATTTATACATGTGTGTTGATATGTGACAGCCAAGATGATAATGTAATAATGTATTATTCTAAGCCAGATGTTAATATTAAATTGCCAGATTGATCGTTCCTATCTCAATCTGATCCCCACTCCCACAACATACTTGACATGACAATTCCGCACCCCACATGCTTTCGCCTAAACCCCTAATTCAAATCAAATCATTTCTTTACTAAAATTGTCCATTATCAAGAAATTACGCAAAATTATTAAAACTTTTATATTCCATTTTAGTATATATTAAAATAAATGAATCCATCCATAACTCAGCAGTCAAAATTCTTAAATTTTTTTATATATGTAACTTCGTTTTTCTAATTTGAACAGAATCTTATCGACAAAATTATATATTTATTTAAAAAATGAAAAAAAACCCGCAACAAATTATAGTGTGAAGTCCCTCGTCACATATAAAATCTTCTATCTGACGGAGGAAAGAAGAGCTCACAAGGACAAAATAGGTTTTCATAATCAAGAAGGATTAGAGGATAAAATTGTATTTTCACTTTGGGCATCATAAATACGCCTATATAGGATAAATACCCATATCATTCCATAAAAAAAAATAATAACAATTGCTATTATATGTTAGTCTCGTACTTCTGCACCATCAGTATCGACACAAAACTCTAAATGAAAATTAGAAGTAAATCAGCTTAATGCTTAGTTTTTATTTATGTGCAGAGTGTGGACATATCATGTCCGTCCGTCCACATTGAACAAGATTAGGATAATAATTTACATTGAGCTGAATGTACAAATGGTACAACGTAGTACCCATGATGTACAGTAGTAAGATGTACAAGAGTTTCATGCACCGACAGTTGTGGTTGCAAGAGCTGAATCCATTTGATCAGCTCTGTTCTGACTAATCCTTTCATCACCTTTCTCTTCACTGAATACCCATATTTCTGGAATCGCTTGCACCATGTTTGTCACCGTCTCCATCGCGTAATCCGCTTCTTTGCTCTTTATTGCACTCCCAACCTTTTCCACACACCAAGTTTAAGAATGTCCAAACAACATTTGTCAGATTAATCCATCAATTCTAACAATAAAAGGATATATATATATATATATTAAAAAAAATTCTCATCAAAATCATATTTTATCGAACCAAATTCATTTTTGTAGAATTATACACGTATCAAATGATAAGTATATTACATTTGGTATATAATTAATTCATATTCAACGATCAATTTGAATTAGAATTTTCCTTAAAAACAAATTATATATAGAATTTGTTGTGGGCTGATATTGAATTCAACTACAATAAATTGGTTGGTACGCGTGATAAATAAAGTTTTAATTAAAAAAGATAATTTAGGTAAAAATATATATATGTATATTCAGAACTAAATGATGTGTCCAAGTGGCAAAATAGAAACCAGAGGGTTCATCAACTACAGTGCACCGTCAGTGCACGCAAACTAACTCACCAGAACTGTCCGGAGCCCGACAGCCTTCCCAGCAGCTACATTCTTCACGTTGTCATCCAAAAACAACTGAAAATTCGAAAAAGGAATTATATATAAATAATAGGAAAATAAAATGTTCATGGTTAAGGAAAATAAAGTTTGATCGACTGCAGCAGCGGCGTACCGTACGGCGTGGATCAATCTCCGCAACATCAATGGCGATTCTCATTGCTTCCATTGAAGGCTTTAAGACCACAGGAAATTCATCGGGACGCGTGGACTTCGACAAATTCGGATTCATCGTCTCGAAACATATGATTTTCTCGAAACAATCTCTGATCCCGAGACGATCCAACGCTTTCATCGCGTGAATTCTGTCCGAATTTGTGAAAATCTGCAGAAAATTTTCGTCGTCTTTCAGTAAAATAAATAAATATTTTCAACGATGAATTTTAGTAATTTCTGTGACATAAACGTCTTACGATTTTTCTTTGTTTGATCGACTGCAAAATGTTACGCAACCGAGAGTCGGGTTTGATCAAATCGTACGGCAATCTTCCGTGCACGAAACTGCAGAGGAAAAATTCAAAAGTCAGATTAATTTGATTTCGGACAATTTCCGTTGTAAGTAATCAAAAATAGGAAAGAGGTTTGAGGTTTCTCTTACCCGTGATAATCATCGGGATTAATATCATACCCTAAAGCCTGCAAAAACCACAAATTATAATTAATTAAGCTGATTAGCGTCATTTTCTGATAAATTAGAGAGAATTAGTGCGTAATCAATTACCCGAAGGCCGGCCAAGGAGCTCCCGTAAGTTCTGAAAAGCTCTCTGTTCACATCCGGAGCTTCTGATTCCGAAAATCCGCATTTCTCAACGAGAAAATCTGTCCAAATTAAGACATAAATTCAAAACATAAAATAAAATAAAATCAGTACAAAAACTCCATTTTTCTAATTAATTCTTTAAAAAAATAATACTTATTGTGATCATAACCTTGAACGTTCTGTTTAAGAGCTTTCCCAATTCCAGTCTTGGAAGAGTACAAAGTGTCGTCCAAATCTGCTCCAACAACCAGAAACAATTTTGTTAATTTAATTTTTGGACATTTTCTCCACTAAAACTCTGCTCCGTGAGTAGAGATTCTCTGGAGAAAGAGAAAGTTAAAAAGACAATGTATGCGTACCAAACATTAGACAGTCGAAAGGGGAAGAAACAGTGCTGCAAGAATCCATGGAAAATGGAGTGGGAAATTTGAGAGGTTTTGTTCTAACTGCGAAGAATGTTTTTGTGATGGAGAAATCGTGAGGAGAGAGAGGCAGAGGGGTCTGAGTTGGAGGGGAAGAAGCGTATTTATAGGGAGAGGAGGAGAGATTGGACGAAGGAGGATAGCGGGTTTGATTTGACAGCTGAGTCAGCATGGGACCCACACGCTGGTGATTGTCCGAATATATTAGTCTTTGATAAACCGCGACACGTTTATGAAAAAACAACTCGCACCGACCGTTTTCTATGTCGTAGCGTGGTTCGGGAGGAATCAGAAGCGACGCGTGCACTGAGCTTTGCGCGATCCCCCATGAATGCATCCATCGTGATCGTTAGGATTCCGATTTCTCCTGATGACTGATTTGGTTCTAAATTTCGCCCAAAAATTATGTATCTTATAATTAAATTAATTTCAAAATTTTGCTCGTATTGATAATGTTGAGGTCAGACGGTGAATTTGAGTACTAATTTGGACGTTAAATATGTGATTATGAGGGCCAATAACGTATAATTTAGTTGGTTAAATTAAAATTAAAAGATTTTAAAGATTACATAATAAATATTATTATTGTTCTATTACATAATAAATATTATTATTTCAATTAATAATAATTTATTGTTTCAAATCAAATTGTGAGATGTGATTATTGTGTTCCTTATTTCTATTTTGATGTACGTTTTAATTTAAAATTTTATGATGTATTTAAGTAATATTTATATTTTGACATGGAAATCTTGTAAGAAACTAATCTCACATGAATGAAATTTGACAACATGAAAATGCTTACATAAAAGAGGGGGAAACCACATTTTTCGTCTTGTAATTTAGGACTTTTTCATGTTTGATTTCGTTGGTTATGGAATTTGATTCTATAACTTTTTAAAAGCAGCACTTTTGGTCATATGACACATTTTCGTTATATTTTCTAACGAAAAATGATACATGCTTAGCATGTGTCAGTTAAAATCTTATAAGTCTAAAAGATTTTCATTTTTTATCCTGTAGCTTTAAAAAAGTAGCATTTTTTATCTCAAACACCTAACGATCACGGGCATTTTTCGTTAAACATGTAACGGGAAGATGTCATGGGCAAAAACTGCTACTTTTTTAAAATTAGGGGACCAAAAGTGACAATCCCGTAATCAATGGGACCAAAAGTGAAAAAAAAAATTCTAAGTTACAGGAAAAAAAAATGTAATTTCCCTCATAAGAGAGTATGATTTGAGTCGAGGTTGTGTAGATTTTTTAAGGTAGTCAAACTCTAAACAGCTTTTGAAATATGAAAAATCGAAGGTTTATTGAAATATATCAAGCTAAGATTTTCCAAAACTTAAGTTAGTTCGAATGACAAATTGAGGTAAAATAAAAATACACTCTCTAAGAAATAGTATACCTTATTGTATAAATTCACGTTTCAAAATCTCCACCTTCAAACTATCAAAGCTTGTTTTAAAATTTTATATCCTAAATAAAAGGGGTATTTTTTCTTTTTAAATATCCTTCATAGTAATCCTCATCGGTGAACACGACAAAAGTAACAATTTATAGTATTTTCATAATACCAACACCATTCTCAACTTACAAATCAGAATGAAATAAATAAAATTTTACTCTAGTTGTTCTTTTTCATACACAGCAAAAGAGTTGCAAATCAAATATGCAATGCAAGATGGTTGAACATTTATTTGATGTAAACATTTTTCCTCCAAAGTTAAAGGGAGATTATTTTGTTAGGACAGTAGTTATGTACAACTGAAAATTTTGCCTCCTTGTTCGTGTTTTTATTTTCAGCGAAGAATATATATTTTAATATTTTTGTATGAAATAAGAATATATTTGAATTAATTAATAAAATTATATTTTATGTTACATATATTTCCAAAAAATATGTATAAACAAATAATGTGGTTCACTTTAATTACTATTTTAAAAATTAAAAACTTAAAACAAACAGGCATATATATCTGAAACTGATAAGAAGTTAAATTTGTGTCCCGCCTGATCACTTGTACGTTAATGTTCATTGTTACATGTTTTTAATAATGTTTCTAAAATTGTGGTAATTATGTTAAACATAATATTTAAACGTCTTACATAAGTCGTCGCAAAAACGCGATGTGACTCCACATATATATTGCTCCAACAAGTTGTCATTTTGTTTTTTATAAAAGCGTGCAAAACGTGTGCAAAATGAAATTTCTTTCATCTTACTTTGGTCTGTAAAGCTGTACAGGGAAAACAATTTTTATTACCCTCATCACCTAACAACATTTATGTATCATACCAATATTAATAGTTGATATTCCCACTGTGACTCAGAACAATTATCAAAATGATTTGTCGTTCATAAGGTTGAGTGGCCACCAGCATGTTCACATATTCTTCTAGGTGACCTTTACTTCATATGATTAATTAGGATATATCACTTATAGTCCTTATTAATTTGGTATTTACTTTTTTTTTTTTTTTGTCAGTCCCTGAGAATATGCCTCAACCCGAAATAAATACTGATTTTTGGGTGATCTGCATTTACTTCCCTTCATTAGACAAGGGGTAATTTGATCATTGCAATACCACATGAGATTGTTTACATTTTTTTTTCTCTGAATATTGTATAAATTGGCAGTTGAAGAATTGAGAGCCCAGTTCGTAATAATTATTAGCAGAGTTGAATCTATTATACATACATACACAGCTCCAGCCCAACACAATATGAAACTCAACTATATATTTATAAAAGCCCACTACTCTGTTTTCGTGCTTACTGATTTTAACACGTAACAATGAAGCTGATCAGAACATATAATTGGACACACAAGAAGTCCATTTGCATCATGAATAGTACTGTTCTTGGTAGAGTGGTTGGTAGCAGACAAAGACATTAATGAAAGAAAGATCCATTCCATTACATTACATTACATTACATAATCTCTTTAAGGTAACTACATAATTAAGCAACCAACACAAAAAGTAGACAAAGACAAGCAGTTTCTTAATCTTAAAATTTTCTCTTCTTTCTTTTTTTAGTTGTACTATTTTCACTTTTCTTGGATAAGAGCAACAATCCAGTACTCTTGTAATGCTCAATGCTGCTGCTTGTATGCGCTCCCATGCCCATAAATGAACCTTGCATTTCCTTCGGTATAGACGTGTGTCTCGTTGTCTAACCTGCGATAGATCAACAAACCGTGTTAAATATCACTGGCAATGAGGCCATGCAGAATTATATTCATGAGGAGACAACCCAACAGCTCGGGCTCAAGATTTCTACGAATTCAAATTTGAATGGTTGCGTGAGTTAACAAAGAATATATGGATATGGGCTCACGATTTTCGAACAGCTTTGCTCAAGGTAGAGGATGATGTAAATGTTTTGCCATCTAGGTATCTGTTCTCCCCTTTGATCCTCTGCTTGATTCTGAGGTCTAGTTCATCAGCACTCAGCGTGAACGGTGAATCTGATGCCTGTCATCATAGGATTCCTTGTTAGCATTCTCTTTTCTAATAAATAGATTATGTAAACCTTAAAAAATACAACGCAAAATGGAGTATGAATTTGTAATAAAAAGTAAATTTTCATGTTACATATGGTACAAATTAGAATCAAAAGTATAAGGAAAGTGCCCAAAAAAGATGATACCATGACCCATCCCCAAGTGTCAGCATAGGAAGGAATATGAGCTGAATATGGCACAACATCTGCACAAGTAATCCCCAAAAGAATAATCAATTATCCGGTGAATAATAAGAAACCCTTTTTCCTGTCTTTCTTAATTTATTCATGATGTAAGTAAACTTACATTTGAAGACCTGTCTGAGAGTGTTGTAGATGCAAGAAAACACCTCTGTATGGCTGAAAATCCCAGCTGGCCCTGCCTGAATTATTGAACAATTATTCATTAGCAGCTGGAGGATCATCCGAGTATATATAGTAAAAATTTAAATGAATAAATGACACACAGACAGAGACCTGTGTGACAAAAATGCCCCCATGCTTGAGCCTGGGCTTCACTACGAATTCATAGAAGGATTTGGTGTAGAGTTGGTAGCATGGCCCTCCTTCAATTGGATCTGCCAGGTCTCCTATGATCACATCATATACCTCTTCCCTCCTTTCCAGTTCAGCCCTGATCAATTTCAAGTACAAAAATATACTTGAAAATGTTAAAGGCCGGCAAAATAGAAAATTTAGTAGTTTTTATTTTTTGTCTTCAATATTTTTTTTCTAAATCACAACGGAAATGGGTTTAGTGTAAACCGATGATTTTTGAAGGGGTATAAGTGTTATTTCAAAAAAAATTGAAAGAAAGTATAATTTCACATTTTAAGAGAGGGTTTAAATGTAATTAATCCAAAAAAGTAATAATATTTCATGGAATTGGAAATAACCTGGCATCATTGATTATGAGCTCCAGTCTAGGATCGTAAAAGGCTTCCTTGTTAACCACTAAATGTGATTTGCAGAAATCAACCACTTCCTGCATTATTATATTTTAATCAAAATAATTAGTTAATTATTATATAAATTAATTAAGCAGAACATATATATATATATATATAGAGAGAGAGAGAGAGGAAATTAAAACAAATAAATAGGAAATACCTCATCAATATCACACATTATGACCTTTTCCACTGCCCAGTGTCTGAGTATTTCTCTTCTCTTGCAGCCTTCACCTCCCCCCATGATGAAAATGGTTTTTGGACTGAAAATTTTACATCCACATATCAATCAGTAATAAATTAAATTAGATGGGATTATTATAGAAACTAATAAATATAATAGTGAAATGAATATTATTATTATTATAATAATATATATATATATATATATCTTATAATGATAATCAATAAGGAATGACAGAAAATACCTTGGATGATTTAAAAGTGCAGGATGGACAAGGGACTCATGGTAGATGAACTCATCTATCTCTGCGCTCTGAAGCTTTCCATCAATTACAAGAGCCTGAAATATTATGATCAGAATAATTAATCATATAATATTAGTAATTTCTTGTTTGTTGTAATTCAATGTGAATGGCCTACATTTTACATCATAAATTTCAATTATCAACAATCAATTATTAATATCAAATGTGTGTGACTAACCAATATATAATAATACTATGGTACGTAATAGGAGCAATTAAGTTAGGGGTTGTTGGCTTATTTGATGTAATTAAATATTGTAAAAGTGTTGAGTTGTATTTGATGGTATGTTGTAGGTACCTTTCCAAAAGGCTTAGTGTCCAAGAGCTGAATGTCCTGGTACTGAGAGGCACCTGTGTGCAAAATGCTGAAAACAAAGACAAATAAATAAATTAATATTTTATATTTCTGCTGCTTTGTTGAACAACTTTCTCTTGCATATATGTCTCAACTTTTCATGGACAAGACTTGAAAAAAGTAGTACAGAAGCTTCCCTACTTGTCAACAACTATAAAGTAGTAAACCTATCATTCATAAACAAATAAAAACAGCAGGCTGCAGATGGAGATCAGCTTCAACTTTAGTATATATTCCGACAAACATACTAAAATCATATGTAGAGACTTAAGTGAAGGATCTGCTGTATGTAGTGTACCTCTTGAGAGCAAAGCACCACCTCAAGTTCTCTTCAATCTCTTCCTCATACCAACAGCTCTTTCTCTGAACTCCCACAGCAGCAGCATGATGATCACCATTCGAGATTGAAATATCACCCATATCTTTCACACCTCGAGATTCTAGAGAGAGAGAGAGAGAGAGAGAGAGAGATACAGAACTAAAGAAGATGGGAATGGATGTATGTATATATAGAGACAGAGGAGGGGTGGGGGGAGGGGGGGGGATGCAAGAAGAGCGAGAGGATGGATGTAGGCTGTAGGTAGGTCAGAATTGTGTAGAAGAAGTGGGTGATTTTGATTGCTGGAAAGGGGAATTAAAATAGGCACCAAAATCTTCATGGATTTTCGCAACTCGTATCCAATCCAATCTATATAAAAACATGGCACAGGCTGCGGGTTCTAAGGTTGATTTGCTCGCGTGGGCGTGCCTTCCTTCTCTTTCTCTTTAGGGATATTACGCTCTCCCCACTTACGCTGTGGTGTAATTGTATATAACATAGGTTTTTAAGGATTATTTTCATCTAATAAATAAATTTTTTTTGATTAAATTTATTAAATTTGTAAATATTAAAAAAAATTAAAAAAAAATCTTTATTTATTACCCAATTGATTTATTACTTTATAACAGGTAAAATAAATATTTTTATGATAAAATAACTTTTGTACGTTTTCACGCGTTAATATATATAAGGAGGTATATCTTCATCATTATAAAGGTAATTTAGTCCAAAAAAAATTATTTAACATGTAATAAGTCAGTTTTAATTCAATAAAGGGTAAATATCAATTTTCAACCAATTTTTTTTTTAATATAATTTAGTGAATTTAACCAATATAGGGACTTATTTGTTAGATGTAATTTTTCAAATTACAAAAAACCTACATGTAATTGCACCAAAATTCAGGAAATTTATTTATCCCTTCTTTTTATTACAACTATCCACATATATTTATGGTTTACCATTACATATCTCCTATAAAAATATAATGTTAATCATAATTAGAATTAAATCCGTACATAGTATGAGTTACACATCAATTTTATAGAAAATGAGTACTATATTTCTATATATGCATAACTTTTTTTTTTCCGGGCTTGAATTTTCTATTATAAGTTTATATATCTTTTATTCTATTTTAACATATATATACACATTAAGTGCACAAATATTATTCTATTTTATTTTATTTAAAAAAAATATTATACACGTAATGAGTATATATTAAATAAAATAAAAAAATATACAATATAATTTGTAATAGAAAATTCAATCTAATTTCTTTGTGGACAAAGTTAATTATTTGTTCAACCCAAGAAATGTAAAATACAAGAAAAAGAAAATGATTAATTAATCTACAACATAGTAATGATTTTAATAAATTTAACAGTGATAATAACTATATATAAATATGATAAATTAATTAGTATTAATTATTACCATTTTGCTTGGGAGCTAGCTGTGTAATAATAATAGTGAGGACTGGATTGGATGATGAAGTGCATGGTGCTCCTCCAAGAAGCGGACGAACCGAATGTTGACACGTAAGGAATTTAAAAAGGGGAGCATGTGGAGAAAGGGAGCATGATGAAGGTGATACACTCACTATCTTCTTGTGTCACACAGAAATAACCATGATCATGCACACAGAAAAGCAGCAGATATTAGGGAGGGAGGGAGGGAGATGATGATGATGGGATCAAAACATGCACCTCAATTTAGGGTTCTTCTTTCTTTCTTCAGAAACTTGTGCAAAAATCTTGGTTGGGAAGAGAGAGAGAGAAGCGTGCAGTGGACTTCATCATTCATATTCTCTTGCTATCAAAAGATTATAAACGGCGTGCTAAGGCAGGCGCACTCAATCATCACCGTCACCATCACCATCCATCACTACCCCCAACTAATTATATTTATATAAATATTTATGTTTCCTTTTCAATTTTTAAAATACTAATTATAATGAAAATATATTTGTTTATATATATTCTCCTTAAAAATATATAAATTTAATATCATAATTCAATATAAAATACAATTTTATCAACTAATTCAAATATATTTTTATTTTTATACGAAAATTTATATATATTTGTAAATACATAATAAATTTTAATTATTAATAATTAGTATATATAAAATAATTATCAATATTAATATGTATAACTAACCAATAACTATTACTATAGTAGACCAAAATTACTATTAATTGAAGTAGACTACTATTTAAATTGACTTTCTAAATACAATTATTGATAATATCTTATTTAACTATTAATATTCTTTTCTAATGTAAATCTAAGTAAGAGGTTCCATTTATATGTTTGCACTTTTTATTTATTAATTTTTTTGAAAAGTTAAGTCCATTTATAAAATTTAATCAATTTTATTTCATGTAAATGTGGAATTATAATGCATGCGATATCTTAATGAAATGAAGTTATAGACACGAACATGCATCATTATGTGCATGGCATGGTTGACAATATATCTATGAATTATATATATATATATATGTGTGTGTTTATAATATGATGATGATGATGATATTTTATTTTGTTATGGTCTTTTTGGTTTGATTGGGCACATTTGAATTGATGATGTATCCGGTGTCACCACTTTTATGGGCTGAAGGGACCCTCTTTCTTAGGCATGGCTCTAAATTCTGATGTCAAATGTACATCAGCATGATGAGACAGATACATGACATGCATGATGATGCATGGACAAGGGCCATGAGTGGCACTAATAATACAAAGCATGATATCCACATATGATAGTGTGTGTGTGTGTGTGTTTTTGATGAGTTATATATATATATAAAGATGTAGGAGTATGGTTGTGATGCTGAGGAATGATGACGGACTTACCTACCTAATATATGTTAAAAATGATGATGTTCCTATATGCATGGTCCCATAACTCAAATTTTTCTCCTGATTTTCAGATTTTTTTTTGTACAAAATTTTACGGTTTTATTGATATTTATCATAATTATATATATTTTTATTATTTAAAAAAATTTAAATATTCTTTTAAAATTAACAGTCGTCTAACAAATACCCTCATAATGAACTATTATAAAAAAAATTTGCTAGACGATTGTTAATTTCAAAAAGATACTTATAATTTTTTAAATAATAAAAAAATAATTATAATTACAACAAAATCAGGATAACCCATCGTAATTTATCCTATTTCTTCTAATAAAAAATACATCACATCCTATCAACATTGCATAAGTTGTATTAGTAATAGAAATTATTTAGTTGACGCAAGTTCAAGTCTTGTTCGGCCCATCTTCAACTTGAACTCCTAAAATTTGAAAAAAATTTGACCAAAAAAATCCCTTATAAAAAATAAAACACCAAATGATCTTTCGTGTTTTAAAAAATGAAGTAAATTAGCACTCTATCTAACCTATTGATAGAGGTAATTTGCTTCATTTTTTGAAATACGGAAGGGCAATTTGCTCATTCTTTTTCCACAAGAAAATATTTACTTATTTCACATAACACAAAGGAATAAAAATTGCATTTAACCCAAGGTAAATATGTGTGGTAAAGCTTATTTATTTTTAATTTGGTTAATATTTTTAACTTTTAACTTATAAGACTATGGGGTTTTATTATGGGGTGGGTCTGTTTGTGAAGTCAATTCTTTTGTCCAAGTCGAGTACATAATGTAATGGACTTAAAAGTCTAATTCCACAAGGCTCAGTTAACAAAAACACTCTTCACAAGTGTCCACATTAACATTAGTTGCTCAATAAGAACCCAACATTAAAATATAAGATAAATTACAACAAGTTACTACGAAATTTGTTATAATTATAGTTATAAATATATTTTTATTATTTGAAAAATTATAAATACTTTTAAAATTAACAACTATCTAACAAATATCCCTTACAATCAATGATCATGAAAGGATATTTATTTGTTAAACAGTTGTTTATACCAGGAGGATATTTGTAATTTTTCAAATAATAAGAAATAATAGCAAATTTTAGAAGAGCCCATTTTAATCTACCCTAAATTATATTTATGATTTGAACATAAGTAGTAAAATCAAGGGCTAGGATGCTGTGACAGATATGCCTTAAATTCTCCTAAAATCAAGATGAAAATTATCTCAAGTGAAAAGGGTACAATGTCTGCTGCATGTATTGAAAATTATGAGACTTAATGTTGCAGCAAGGGATTTTTCTCAAAAAAATTAGCTGGCCTCAGCTCAAAACCATCATACAGAGTAGGCATAACTGGAAAATCTTCTTGCTGAGGGCTGTGATGAAAACCAACCGTATACCACAGCACCAGGTCCTTGTTCTCAATTGCCCTATTCCTGCACCATGTCAACAATATTTACAATCATTTTCAGTTAAGTCCCTAAAATTTATGCACATTATGAAATAATCTATACTTTTGGGCCTAACCGCACCCCTACAGTCATGTTTTAGACTCCGTCCGAGAGAACCGGATGGTCAGGGATGATTTATGTAATTATTTCTTCTATCTAACATACAATAGAGGTTTCGTATTTAAACTTACCTATGGCCCCAAATAGCTAAACCATCATCTCCATGGCTCCTATCAGCATAAAAGCCTCCAGCCCACCTCTCTGTTTTGTTATAACAAGTCACCCACACTTGGTACTTGGTGTAAGCTGCCCTCATCTGTGGGTAGTCATCATCAGCTAGCAGAGAAATAGCCGGCTGCCCGGTGATCAACCGGTAACCTACATTGTTACCAATCTTTGTCTTCTTATTAGGATTAGTGATCAGTAGCTCCACAGGTTCCAATCCCATTTGAATCCTAGCTTCGCCTTCCGTTTTCACCGTTTCTTTAACAACTTTCCAGTAACTCTTCCTAGGCGAAACGTTGGTGGGCTGTGTCCTAGAAGTCTTCAGTTTGGCCTTAACTAGTGAGTTGTCAGTACCATCAACATCTAGGTCTAGGTAGTATGTTAGAAAGTGATCATGGTTCCCTGCAACGGAGTTTTCTGCCACAAGTGTTCCATAAATGTGATCACTAGTTGTTTGATCAGTACTCGTGTATTCTGTAGCCTTCATCTCTAGCACACCTGATAAACTTACCTGCCATAGCAAAGACATCATAGTCAACAGTTACTATTCCAATGTTTATGTTTGCTTCTATGTACTGTTTAAAGCAGTTCTTACTCCTATTTTGATTGAACCACTCTTCTTGAACTCCCAATCAAGTATGTAGTCATAGTTTCCAACAGTAGCCACCATTCTGACCACCAAATTAACCTCTGCCTCTCCACTTGTTATCTGCAAAGCCAAGTAATTCAATTTAGTGCAAAGTGTTCTGAAAGTCGTATGAGTTAACAATGTGTTTATACCACTTTTTCAGGTACACCGATTTCTGTGTGCCTCCAAGCAATGTTTCCAGCATATGACTCAAACATGCAGATCGCCTGTGGGACTTTTTGTGCTTGTCCATCAGCTCCTGCCATGTAACCATCCATATACACAGCATTACCTGGACAGTCTATAAGGGGAACAAGGGTATTCGCAGAACGTCCAAAACCAAACTCTCCCACGTCCATGAAAGTTCGATAGTACCATTCAGGAGTAGGGTCCATATAGGGAACAAATGTTTCTGATACATGCCCCCTATAGAGCACACGTCGAAACTTGTTTTTGATGTTATCAAAGATCGAAGCCGTGGATATGATCAGCCCTGCTCGTGCATCGAATGCAACGTGAAACTCCCAGTTAGCCCATCTAACTTCATGTTTTCTTATAGTTATCTTGGAGTTGTTTTCGTTACAGAAGACCGAATTAGGCCTCTGGCTTTGGAAATCTGTGCCTTCAGCTTTTGGCAACGGGGCATTCAACCGATCCACGTACTTGATCACTTGCATTGCCTCGACATCGATTAGCAAACTTATGCCCTCGATAGGCCTAGCCCAAATGTTAGATGTACCACCTCTGTAAAAACATGTAGCTCTTATAACTCTTCTTGTTACTGTTTCTCCAAACCAACCTGTTGTCAGTGGTAGGCAAGTGACTTCTGATAAGTTAAGCCCTCGTCTTGAAATTGAATCTTGAAACTGAGGATACTTCAAGGGGAACCTGCTGGCTCGAAGAAGCTCATTAAATGTGAATGGAGGATATCCGTGGCCTCTGTAAACTTTATCTGACACGATTAAACCAGTGATCAAGTCTACAACGAGTTCATGTGTCTCACCATTAACTCGAATTACTACCCGGGCTTGACGGCTAGGAAACAGGCCATTATGTTTGTCTGAAGACAGCCACTTGAGGACATGATGTTTGTCTGGCTCCTCAAGGTCAACAAAATGAAAGGTTAGATTAGAAAAGGAACCAAAGTGAGATTTCTGGATAGTGAGCTTAATTCTATTGATCTCTTCAGGAGTAAGAGGATCTAACGGGTGACATAGGACTCTCGAGTTTAATGAAAGAAAAAGTGCAGAAAGAACTAAAAGTGGAACTGTCATCGAAGCTGAGGTATCAAGAACTGTTAGCACATCAGAAATGACTCAAAATTTGTGCTTCAAGAATGAACCACTGTGGTCATATATATGATCAAGGATAAGTTGTTCTTTATTCTGTTACCTTTGTTGACTGATCATTATAGCCCATATGGGATTGAATCTTCCTCATCTCTATTGGCAGAAATCTTCATATCCCATGTTACTACATGTCAGCTTTTCTTTGGAAGAAGGCAATAAATAGTCTGGCACAATTAATGTTGATTAGTTGGCAAGTTTCTTGTTTTTTACTTGCTTTGAGGGCTAAGAATACTTGATTTGAGCTTTATGAAATACTTATCAAGAACTAGTTGTTCTTTACGCTTCATGTCTGCGGCTGCCGGTTTTAATAAATCAGAGCAGCCACTAAATGAAATCCCACCATTTCACGGGATCCCTTTGTTTTTAAGAGATCACTTTTTGATGTAGAAAAGTACTTTGTACTCAAGATACCTTTGGGAAAAAGAACTTGGAAATGTCCATTGGATTCTAAGGAAAGGCCCTCTAAACTATTGAAACAGAGTTATTTCTCAACCTTATCCAGGTGAAAAATCCAATATTTTCAGTATAGAGTTCATTTTCCCTGTTTGGGTTAACAGAAAAAGATCAAGAACCATTACCTCTGCTTGGCTTCGAAGTGTGACAGGCTTCCTATTCCAGATTAACATTCAAAGTTCAAACAAATAAGTCCTTGATACAGCCATGCGTTTCATATTATTACAGAACAAAACGGAAAGTCACTGGTCTAAGAAACAGCCAAAATGAAACCTTTATTGACTCGAAACGTTATATTTAGCAGGACTAATGATTTCTTTATGTTGTCTTTCTATGAGCATGGGATTATGCTCAAAAAAATTGGTGGGTCGGAGCTCAAATGATTCAGTCAGTGTCGGCATGACAGGAAAATCTTCCTGGCAGGGTACGTGGTGAAAGCCTACTGTGTACCATAACACAATGTCTTTGTTCTCGATATCCCTGTTCCTGCATGAGAAGAAAATACAAAATTAGCTATCCTCCTCAAAATCTGATCTTGGATACCATTTCAACAGTTATATCAATTTATTTAGTGCAAAACTACCTAAGACTCCAGGAAGCCAAATTATCATCCCCACGGCTTTGATCAGCATACAACCCTCCAGCCCATTTCTCAGTCTTGTTATACGGTGTAACCCACACATTATACTTGGTAAATGCTCCACGAATTTGGGCATATTCATCGTCTGACAACAGGGGACGGGCCGCTGATCCGGGGAACAAACGGTACCCCACGTGGTTTCCCACCTTAGTTTTCTTATTCGGGTTCACAACTAACAACTCAGTCGCTCCTGAACCAAGCTGAATTCTTGCATCAGACTCAGTTTTGGCTGTTTCACTACTAACTCTCCAGTAGCTTTTCCTTGGTGAAATGTCTCCATTCACACGGGACGTTTCCAGGTTAGACTTGACGAAGGAATTAGCATCTCCATCCACATCTAAATCGAGACTGAAAATTAGGAAGTGATCGTGGTGGGCGCCAATTGTGTTTTCTGCTAATATAGTGCCGTATACTTCCTCTTGTATCTGGTCCTTGTGTGTGTACATTGATCCCCTCACTTCAAGCAGACCGGTCATCCCAACCTGTCGTTGTAACGAAATTCAATTCAAAGGGAGCACAAGAAACTTGATCTACATTTTAATTGCGTGATTCTTTAAGTTACATGTACACATATGTTTTGAAACTAGAGACATTAGACTAAAAGTTACCTTGTACAAAATCAAGTTCACAATAACTTTAACAAGTTACTTACAGTAACTTTAATGGTACCAGTTTGCTTGAATTCCCAATCCACAATGTAGTCATAATTCCCCACAGTGGATACCATTCTCACAACGAGGGTCGTCTCTGGTCTGACTTCAGTTACCTACACAAAAATCAAACACAAGTCAAAGGAAAACTCAGAAAACTATCACTGCCACTTAGTAGTACTAACCATTTGGCCTGGGATTCCCAATTCAGTGTGGCGCCACATTACGTTTCCTGCTTGTCTTTCAAATATACAGAAGACGTTCGGTATATATCCAGGAGTTCCATCTTGTGAAGTGAAGTAGCCGTCCATGAAAACTGCGTTTTCAGGGCAGTCCTTCAATGGTACAAGTGGCACTGCACAAAGTCCAAATCCATTTTCACCAGCATCAAAGAAGGTCCTGTAGTACCACTCCTCAGTTAAATCCATGTAAGGAACAAAGAGTTCTGATATAAATCCTCTGTACAATACTCTACGGTATTCGTTCTTCTCGGGATCATAGATAGAGGCCAGTGATATGATCAGGCCAGCTCTCATGTCAAATGATAGATGGAGAACCCAATCTTCCCACCTGAGAACATATAGATGCAGTAATAACAAATGAACCATTTATAGTAATCAATGACTTAATATATTCAAGAATTTGTTCCTAATGATCCCATTAAACAAAAACACACACACTCTTCTTGCGATACCTCAGTACATGTCCTTCCAATTTAAAACTTGGTTCTAGACTAGCTGAGCCCTTCAGAGTTGAATCTGGTGGTGCACTCTGCATTGATCCTCTGTACTCTGTTCCATCAGATTTAGGCACCGGAACCATTATCCGATCCCGATACCCTATGATTTTCATCTCATCAAGATCAACAGTCACTGTGATACCCTCAATAGGCCTCATGTAAAAGTTGACGGTGCCGTCCAAGTAGTAGCACATAACTCTAACTATTCTTCTACTCGTTTCTTCCCCAAACCATCCAACAGTAAAACTCATACAAAGCACTTCCTCTAACTTAAGCCGTCTTCTCATAATCGATGCTATGAACGGAGCATACGAGTATGCTAGCTCACTAGCAGCTTTCTCCTCTTGAAAGTTCTGAATTGGGTAGCCATGTCCATCATACACTCTATCCAATACAATGGAGTTAGTCAATAAGTCAACAATGAGTTCATGGCTTTTCTGATCAAAACGGGCTATGACAAATGCACGACGAGGTGGGGTATGATCAAGATTCGATTGCCATAATAGGATTATGGATTTCTCTGGTTCATCTAAGCCTACATAGTGGAAACTTACACTGTGGTAAGGGCTGGAAAAGTGGTTCTTGACAATTGTCTGAACTTGAATAAGTTCAGATGGAGTAAGAGGGTTTAGTGGGTGGTAATCTTGGGTTGTAATAATTGGGGAAATCAAAAAAATAAGGAAGAATAAGAGATTTTTGAGAGTTGAAAGTAGCATGGTTTTGCTCTGAGGTGTGAGTTCCACTTCTAGGATACTCAAGATTTTGGCAGTCATCGGCCTTTATGAGCGAACCATTGGAGATCACGCAGGTCGTTTTTCAAGACAACGAGAAGAAAACAAGGTTAGATACCAACGTGAGATGGTTTCTAAAAAGCGCAACAATATGTCATTTCTACTGTATGATTAATTATATAGAGGATAAGAAATCAGGACTTGCAATTTTATGTGGGGCCTTGTTGTCTTTGCTTGATTGAGATGGATTAATAAACATAGCGGAATTTAAAGTCTACTTATATCTCAGAAGTTAGATTATGTTTGGTTTGATTAAATTTCTGGAGGAGAGGTTGAAATTTCTGATAGTTAGCCCCAAGAAAAGTTGATTTTGTATAGCAGGTTTTGTTTCGTGAAGAACGTATATAGATATATTAACAAAAATATTACTGCTGTGAGAATTTGTCCTCTGCTCAGCGCATCAATTTTTTCTCAAACTTTTAAATGTATGTTTGTTTGGCCAAATATTATAAGTTGTGATGAAAATGAAAAGAAAGCACTTTACAAAACCTTACAACTTCAGTATCCACATTCGTAAAGAGTTGCATAATCGGGCAAAAGATCACAGATAGCAGCCCAGAAGACATAAACCATGTTATACTCTATTCTTCGCCCAATCTATCTTAACAACACCCTTCTCAATATAAATTTTCATTATGGTGAAAACTAAGTATTATATGCTTTCTAGTAGAAAAATACTGGAAGGCAAAAGAATATTTCGAAAATCTATGCTCTTCCTAAATATACTGATTTAAAGCCCAATAATTTGTTACCTGCTCTTCCCAAATATCCTGATCCAAAGCCTAAGAATTTCTTACCTGTTCTTCCTATATATCCTGATTCAAAGCCCAAGAATTTCTTACCTGCTCTTCCTAAATACAGTAGGACCTCTACAAATTAATAAACTTTCTAAACTAATAAAATTTTTCGATCCCGACTTGAGCTTTTGTAATAAAATCATCAAATTCGATAATATAATAAGATAATAATTTTTCGAAAAATTCTTTTATAAATATTAGGTCCCATTAAAACTCTAAATTAAAATTCATGAATATTACAATTATAAATATTATGATAATTTGCTAAAATATAAGTCTGTAATGCTTTACGCATTTGACCATTTATGAATGATTTTGTAATGCCTTTTAGATGAGAAGACATAGTTGGGTGTTATAAATTATTTTATTTTCATATTGAGATTCATATAGTATATGTTTCATTCATCATGCATGAATATATTTAAATTGACTATAATAATTATTTAAGTGCAATGAATTAATATAAATATGTATATTTAAGTAATTCCAATGAAATGAACATCCGTCTATGAATATAATAGTTAATTGTATACAATGAATTGATATTATACATGAATATATTTAATTAGTTACAAAGAATTTATTGATGCATGAATATAATCAATGAAACATATATGAATTCATTTATTTTCAATACATATGTACTAAATTTGTTAAACTTAAAAAGTCTCTTTTAAGTAATAAAATATTAATTTATCGATAAATTAATATCTCTCTAAATTAATAAAATTTCATAGTCCTAATGTTATTAATTTATAGAGGTTTTATTGTATCCTGATTCAAAGCCCAAGAATTTCTTACTTGCTCTTCCTAAATATCCTGATTCAAAGCCCAAGAATTTGTTACCTGCTCTTCCTAAATATCCTGATTCAAAGCCCAAGAATTTCTTACGGCCAACATATAATATTCATCTCTAGCTGAGCATCTCAATTTCACTGGATCTGATGCCACTAGAGATTATGGAAGTGAGAATTGACTTTAGACATGTTTTCACCACTGTCCGTAATGATACTTAAAATCGGAATAGGAAATTTTGAAAATAACACGTAACACAGCAGAGCACATAGAGCGAGCAAGCTCTTCCCAGCAGTGCAACTTTCATACTTACAGAAGGGATCGATGTGGCTCGTTTATTAGGACTAAACAGTTCTAAAATGTCATGTTAAATACTCAGCTTCCCTTGGTTCAAAGGGCTGATTATGATCAGCCATTGAAACGTCTATTACAAATTGAATAGCTCCCATGATGTACATTTTACATCCCTAAATTGAGGTGACAAAATTGTTCAATATTTTATATCTGAACAAAATATTGGAATAAAATCTCTGGTTGTATTGCCATGTCCCAACTTCATAGTAAGTTTGTATGCTGATAATCAATTGAGCATTTGGTTCCTCAACTATGTCTTTCTAAGAATTTCTCTATCACAACTGAAAATGCAGCAAAACCAGCACACCCAGCGCATGCTGCTTTTGGGCCACCTGAAAAGACCACAAAAATGAACTCATTCAGCAAGATTCAGAACAGGATATCCATGATGATATGATCAGTACAAGAAAAATCTGATATAGCAGCAAACCCAGGTTCTTCACCAAAATCATCTGAAAATGACAAATATGTTGCCGAAATTACACTCTACCAAAAACCGATAATCTAACAATTCTTTGGAAACAAAATCTTGCTCTAACATGATAAATGCTGCACAAGGATTATATATTTAAGATCAAATACTCCTGCACCTCCTGAACCTGGAAAGCCCCTGCTTAACACATTGTACAGGAGCTTCTCTTTCTTGAACAAATCACAGTTGATGAAAGGAGAGCATTGACTGAGCTAACCACAGTAGTTAACAGGAAAGCGGAAAGGACCTCAACTGATCCAACTCAATTCCAAAAGCATATCCAGTAATTGTTGGAAAAGCTAATTGCTAAGAAAATGAGAGAGTGCATCATTCACCATATCCTCCAAGGGACAAAATATAGTGATTGTTCATGTTCTGGACGAGTACGACGACTTCAGGTTTATAACTTTGCTTACATGCTACAACACACTGATCGCTGAAAATAAATTTAAAACATTACCTCTAGCGGATATAGAACCTCCAGTTACACACCCAGCAACCACCGTATTTGTAATATCGTGCTTGGCCCGGGCCTTAAATAAGTTACCAACAGTTAAAACTTTTGATTCTACTAGATTTTTCAACAGAGTCAACGTATAATTAAATTTCTAGGTAAGGAAATACTGCAACCTTCTCAATGACGCATTCAGAAGCAGAGAAGATAAATCCCATAATGGCAAAGGCTTTGCAGGAACTCCAGCTCCTTCTACCCATCTGCTTTGCTTGGTAAACTAGCTGTTGTCTTCCAGTCATTTCATCTTGCATTATCGGATTATCCAGAGCCCCAAGGAACAATCCCATGAACAACCCCAATCCACCTCCTGCAAACTAGCAAAATTAAATTTACAGATGCAAACCAACAAAAACATTCCAATTTTCAATGGCCATGGGATTGTATAAATACCCATGACTCCACTGACAACGCTCCGTACAGCACAATTATTCCAAATGTCCTGGCCTCGGATTTCCTCTATTGTAGGCAAGTGGATAGGCTCAATTGGGGGCTTTGGTGCATCTTGTGTGCTTGCAGAAGCATTCTGCAACTCACCATCCGGATTTGAACTCATGAGGGTGTCTATGCAAAAGTGGTAGGTTAGCAGACAATATTGAATTAGAAAAGGAGCAGTTGTGTAGCATCAGCACAAGGAAGACACATCACATTGTAAAATTCTGATATATCAGGCTCTAATACTCTGATAGAAGGACGCATTTTGCAGTGCTCAGCATAAATAATTAACTGCATCAAACTTCTAATGCCATCAGCATTTTTCAGGCACTAGACCGCCCCAAAATACTTAGCCAGTACATTGAAAAGTGATAGTAGGATATGGAAAGCCTTATAAACCAATCACAAAATTCCCCCAATGCTGATGTCTTATTGGGTACTAGACATGAATTTACATCTAAGCGTTCTGCTTCCAAGTCTAAAATACAGCTTGACAAAAGATCAAACATCTTAAGCCGCATGAAACAGATCCCATTTCGACCGAATAAACAATCTAGAAATCACAAACCACGAAATGCTATTTTACTTCATATATCCTGTCGCATCAATAAAACAAGTCCATACTCATCAAATAAAATTATTCCAAATACCAATGTCATAACTTAAACCTACTGAATTTTGGTTTAAACTAGAACCTATAGGATGAACTTCAATCACCAAGTTCACCAAAAAAAAAAAAATACAAAGAAGAGGAAGAAGAAAGAAAGAAAGAAATCACCTAACCATATATGAATACGAAAAAAATTGAAATTTCAAAAAAAAAAAAAAAAAGAAAAGATGTACCTTGGAACTGGATGTAGATTCGACGCTAGGGTTTTAGAATGTGTGGGTGCTGAAACGAAAAACGAAAGAAATGAAACTGGGGGTTTTTGGAATAGAAAAAGGAAAAAAGAAAAAATAGGGTTTTAGAACGTGTGCAATGAAAAAAGAAAATTGATGAAGGAATTAAATTTACATTAACACCCGTCAAATTTTGTCTAATTACATATATACCTCTTACTATTTGAAATAAATTACAATTGCTTTCCCACTCGAAATAAAACGTTAAAACACTTAATAGAAAAAGTATTGAAATTATACTTCCCCCCTCTATTTGGTAATTTGAGTATATAGAATGAATGAGGTTATTTTCAAATAGTACAATGTAGGGGTGCTCATGCTGTGATTTTGATTTTTTTAAAATTATTTTTAAATTGAATTATCATTAACGGTTTTATAAAATAATTTTCTAAATTATCACTTTTAAAACCAAAATCATGGGTGCGATTTTATGCGGTTCGGGCGCTTTGGCGATTTTAATACTTACAATAAAAATATAACATTAAAACTAACAAAAATCAAGAAATGAAACAAGTGTTTGTATGTAGCAAGCAAGAAAATTCAACATTATGCACCATTAACCACCGATACTCTCCACAACTTTAAATAAATTAAAATACAATATCATATATATTAATCCAATAAGAAAAACTTAATCCAACAAAGTCCAAGGGCCAATTTTTTAGAGCGAATAGAGATTAAAAAACAAAATGACGTAATAAAAAATGTGGTAAGAAAGAAAAGAGAGAAGATGAAAAGGGCAAAAAAAAAAAAATAGGAGAGATAAAATGAATGTAAAATTGTAACGATCATCAAATATCCTTAAAATTTGAATAGGCTTAAGAAATTAAACATATTTTTTTTTTATAAAGCCCAAATATAAATTTTACAAAATGGGCTTTGCATGTGGATCTATGGTATGAATTTTGGGATTATATATTCGAACATGAAATTCTTTTAAAAAATGAATTATTTTATTAAATTATTATATATATAAATTAAAAAATTAACTAGTACAATTTTTTACGGTTTTTTTAAGTTCTAAAATTAAAATCAAACCACTAGTGTGGTTCAATTTTACTCCATGTTTAGAATTACGGTTAAAAAATAAATTATGAAAAATGATTTGATTCGATTTGATTCTGACGAGTTTAATTTTTTTGATCACCCCTAGTACAAGGTTATATAAATGTATATATATATATATTTCCTATCATTTTAATTATTTAATATGCCTTATTTTATTAAGTATAATAATCCACATTACTTAATAGGTTAATCCCCAAGCCTGGCTACTGACTTTTCTTTTGCTTATAATTTAGGATAAATTGTAATAAGTTCTCTTGAAATTGACATAATTATAAATATCATTTTTGTTGTGTTGAATACCGTTAATCCCCTATTGTTTGATGAAATTATGTAACTTTTGAATGAAAATTTGTAATTATCCATTTTGCCTTTGTTGATTTTTTTTTAAAAATTAAAATTTTATCGAGAAAGGTGGATAAAAAGTAAAATTGTAAAACATTATCCTCTTAGTCCATAAAAAAATATAATTTATAGTCCACAAAGGTATTTTGGTATGTTCACCATAAGAGATAGGATGAAAGCCTGAATGCGACTAAGCGGTTCCTTTATCCCCTTTTACTTTTCACAATAAATTGGATAAACTCAAAAAAAATAAAAAAAAATAGCATTGAAATCGATTTTTATTGATCAATCCGAATTGTCTCCCAGGGTCTATAATTGCCTCAAAAGGTCCAATATATATACATTATTGGATTTGAATATCAGTCAAGAAGATCTTATGAAAATTGAACATTTTCGCCTAGAAGATTTAAAACAGATATTGGGCATTCTAGAAAAACATTTCGCAATTGATTTACCAAAAAAGAAGCTTTAAATCTATTGAATTTTTTTTTATTTTTTCATAAGATTAGCTGGTTGACAAATAAAAACCTTTCTTTCTCTCTTGTTCTGACTTGACACTAAAAGAAATGAATGAAAGAGATCCTACGGCCTACACTATAGACAGTCTTATAATGCCAGTTATGATGCTTGCATAGGGGACCCTAAGGTAAATAAACACAAAGAGCAGCAGTAAATCGCCAGTTCTTTCAGTAATCGCGGTAAGCAAGATAAGTAGATTTTTAAATAGCTAGTATAAAAAAGTAAAGTAGTCACTTCCGGAGTGAATGAGTGCAACAAGGAAAGAAGCCTATAAGCTATTAGATGCAAGCGAAGGACGAAAGGCAACACAAATCTGAGGCTGAAGCCAGAAGCTGAATAGGACGGAAATGAACTAGTTGGACGACTGTTAAAATCAGGAAGATATACGTAATTTCCCAAACTATAAGATTTATAAATATTATATCAATGTAAATATTAATGAACAATAAATATAATATTTTATTAATTAATCAAAATTAATATTTAATAAAATAATATTTTAATAATTATTTATTATAAGTAATTAAAATTTAAATTACTGAGATATGTATTTATAATAAAAATATAAATACCTTTTTCACTTTTAAATTTTAAATATTTAAATTAATTTTTATTTTTATTTTTATTTTCATTTTAAAATTTTATTTTTTCTTAAATTAATTTTTTAAATTTATAAAAAAATAAAAAAAATTGGGCAACGGGCGAGACAACTGTTGCCGTCGCCCAAAGCCCACGGCATTAGCCCAAACCACCCAGGTTGGGGGGCGACATCGCCATGGCCCCGCTCTGCATTGGCCCCGCGCAAGAGAGTTGGGGTGGGCGGTGGGTTGAAGGGGGAGGGCTGAGGGGGCCTGGTAGCAAGGGATGGATGAATTTTATTACTTCTTATATTTTAATAATATATTATATTTTATAATTATTGATATAATACATATTAAAATCGATATATAATTTACATTTAACGATTGAAATTTATTGATTAAATCCTACAGCTGTTATGCAATAAAAAAAATCCAACGATAATGAAAATAAAAAATAATATATAATTGATAAGGGCATAATGGTTTTTTGATAATTTTGTTAACAACGTTAGCTTTATTTAACAGTGAGGGGTAAGTGTTTTATATTTAAGAAAACAAAGGGGGTTTTTTATATCTATTTTTAAAATACAAGAGAATTTTTGGCTGACTTTTGAAAACACATGAGGATAATATGCAATTTGGCCCTTCAGAGTTTGAGAGAAAAATGCTAACGTTAACAAAAATATTATATAAATATTTTATTTTACCCCTCATTTAATATTCCTATATAATAATTTTGTATTTACAAGAAAAAAATATAGTGATGTTAACATCACTCTATATTTGTATATATATATATAGTACATTTATTTTTTTATAAGTATAAAAATATACTTGGAAATATTAAATGAGAGGCAAAAATAAAAATATATATAGTTTTTTTTTTTTTTGCTAATTTCAATAATTTTTGTTCAAATCCTATAAAAATAGGTCAAGTATAATTGAAAATTTTTGGAGGAGGTATAAGTGTAATTAAAAAATTTTAAGTATAATTAATCCTAAATAATATAGAGGTAAATGCAATTTCAGTGTAGGGTGTTTTTCATAATTAATCTCATACTTTCCATAATAACCAATTTTAGTTTGGTAACTTAGTGGTGTGGAAAAAGTGTTCTAACTATTGAATTTTTTACGAAATGGCCACGTGCGCAGCTAGTTAAATGTGGGTCTAGTCGTTAAGTTTCAATTTTAGTATGACACAATATTAGTTCCATACTTTTCAACATTTAACTAATTGAACTAAACGGCCATGTGCCATTCTGTAAAAATTTTTAGAGATAATTACACTTTTATCTTCTCATTTGAAATTTAATTTAATTATACATAAATATTGAAAAATTAAATTTATCACTTTTGAGATTTGTTTTTATCTAACAAATAAGTCTCATTGTAAATCAAAATTTATTAACTTTGCTGATATTAACGAAAAAATTGAATAAAAATTGATATTTATCCTTGATTGATTTAAAACTGACTTATTGCAGGTCAAACAATTTTTTTAGGTCTAAACTACCCTTATGAGGTTAATTTGATTATTAAAAAAATTATTTGACCTGCTATGATGAGTCAGTAATAATTAATCAAGGATAAATATAGTTTTTTTTTCTATTTTTTTTTTTTTTGTTAACATCAGCAAATTCAGTGAATTTTGACTAATTAACTAAGGGATTTATTTGTTAAAACGGAAGCAAACTTCAGGATGGCTAGATGTAATTTCTTAAATTACAAAAGATTTATATATAATTACACCAAATTTCAAGAAAAAAGAAGTGTAATTATTCCAAAATTTAACAGTAGGATGCTTTTTGTGCACCATCATTAAATTGCAGAGGATGCTGTGTTCATCGAATTATTCATGAGTGTTTCTCCTAATCTCAACGACAGGCGGCCGAGCATTAGTTTTACATACTTTAATGTTTCTCCAAGGTTGTTAAACATTTATCATCACAAACATGAAATCGAATAGGGTATTACTGGAACAATACATTTATTACATTCAGAAGATAAAATGCAATAAGTACGTATGTACGTACGTACCCGAAGCCAATACTGCATACATTTTGTTATTTAGTACATCATATATATGATGAGGGAAGTTCGGTGTTGGATTAAGAGGGTGTTTGGCTAAGCTTTTCTTTGCCAAGTGTACGACACATTATACTTACTAAATCCACCGCGAATCTGCTCATGATCATCTATTCATAGTAATGAGCCTAGGAGGGATCCAGGGATCAAACTGTGGCCAATGCCGTTCCCCACCTCGATTCTCTTCTAGCTAGCTTAGGATTCACAATTATGATCTCACTTGCCCCTGAACCAAGTCGAATCTTTGCAGCGGACTTGGTCTTAGCCACTTTGGTCATAAGCTTTGGCTTGCTCTTTCCTTGGTTAATCGCAGTTTGGTAACAGTTTGCAAGTGAGATTTCATCATTGAATTGGCATTGCGATCACTTGGTCCATCTAGCGCCACATTGTATCTCCAGTGCAGCGTTCAAATGTGCAAAGAAAGATTTTTGGCAGAGTTCTGTCCCGTGTAGCGTAGTTGCCATCCAAAAACACTGCATGTGGTGGACAATCAGTCGATGGTTGGAGCGGCACTGCACAAATACCAAGCCCAAAATCACCAGCATCAAGGAAAGTTCTAAAGTGTCACTCCCCACTTGGGTCTTTGGTATGGCACAACAGTTCTTGTGTACATTACATTTGGATATTTATCCATGTCTTGATCATAGATTGATGCCAATGAGACAGCTCCCATGTCAAAAGCCAGATGGAACTCCCAATTAGCTCATGTAACCAAGTCCATGTACAAGAAACTGTGTTGTTGATTACTTGGTGATGCTAGCCAGCACAAGCTTCACATATACTTACGGCATGTTTATCTCAACTTAGTGATCCATTTAGTTGCAATATTGTGGTCCCTTGACCCGAGTATCAAATGTGGATTTTGTCGGACGCCCTGTAGTACCCGCCAATCCATCAGCTTTCGGCTCCGGCGGGACCATCAGGCATCAACTTGTCATGATATTGCACAATGTTCATTTCATATCAAAAATGGAGCGTGCATGATGATACCCTCTATAGAAATAGCAGGTGATTACGACCATCCTTTTGGCGTTTTGATACTCTTTGAATGTGAAATGTGGTCCATTAAGTCTCATCAACTAGGGTCATGTGGCTATAAACAAAGACAGTACCGAGGGGCGAAGGATATTTCATTATTTTCTACTATTTTTATGTGAAAACTAATTAAATAAAATCTAAGAATTTATCATCCATTGCTTTAGTAAAATTATTATTTTTCATGAATAAAGTTATCTATATATATTATTTGAGACTGTAGATCATACTTAATTTGTGTTTGGCTACATTTATTTAAGAGGACTAACATCAAATCAAGAAAGGGAAATTCTAATGATCAAATTTTTAGTTCTTTTTATTTAAACAATAAATTAATTAATATAATAAGAAACAAACTATAATCTAAAAAAATTGGACCTACGACAAACCCTTCACGCACTACAGAAAAATTGATTATTTTCTATTAAATAAATCACTATTGTGACTTCAAAATCATAGTACAGTAAAACCTTTATAAATTAATAATTTTGGAACCATGAAATTTTATTAATTTATAGAGATATTAATTTCTTGATAAATTAATATTTTATTAATTAAAAGAGAGACTTTTTAAAATCAGCAAATTTAGTACATGTGTATTGAAAATAAATGAATTCATATATGTTTCATTGATATATTTATGTATCAACCAATTCTTTGTAACAAATTAAATATATTCATGTATAATATCAATTCATTGTATACAATTAACTATTATATTCATGCACGCATGTATCAATTCATTGAAATTACTTAAATATACATGTTTACATTAATTTGTTGCACTTAAATAACTATTATAGCTAATTAAATATATTCATGCATGATGAATGAAGCACATACTATATAAATCTCAATATGAAAATAAAATAATTCATAACACCTATCCACGAATGATCAAATGCGTAAAGCATTACATACTTCATATTTAATATTTATAATTGTTATATTTATGAATTATTAATTTAGAATTTTAATGGGGCCTAATATTTATAAAGAGATTTTTTGAAAGATTATTATATTATTATCTTATCGAATTTGATAATTTTCTACAAAGGCCCAAGTCGGAACTAGAAGATTTTATTATTTTAAAAAGTTTATTAATTTATAGAGGTTTTACTGTAAATCAATATTATCTACCAGACAAAATTGATTCGAAAACTTAACTTTTGACCAGGGTTAATCAACATTTGCTATGATTTTATTTATGGCCAAAATATTTGCCTTAATTTCTGTTTGTAATAAATGTTTTGGCATCGCTTGTAGAAGCAACGACTAATAACTGTCGTGCAACCATGATTAATTAGTATTCGACAAGAAATATTATATTTAACCATGATAATTAATCATAATAAAAAATTATATTTCTTCTAATAAAGGTAATTAAAGCACAGAGTCACATGTCCTTAATTATAATAAATTTTCGTCATAATTAAAAGGTTATAAATTTATTACTTATCATGACTTCTAAATGATAATACTGCAGGAAACCTTTTATTCAAGATGACAATGCATAATCGACGTACAGATCTTAGTTCATAATTATGCAGAACAATTAACCCATTTCACCGGTTTGGGTGTTTTAACTTTGAGCACTGGATTCCGATCAAAGAAATTGGCGGGCCTCAGCTCAAACCCACCACTCAGAGTAGGCATGATTGGATAGTCTTCTTGCTGGGGAGCATGATGGAACCCTAATGTGTACCACAACACAATATCCTTGTTCTCGATGTCCCTATTCCTGCAAATTCAAAGGCATGTCAATCCAATCCCTCTACTCTTATTACAATTACATATAGTTTATTACCATATATCATAGTCCTAGTACCTGAGGGTCCATTTAGCTAAGGTATCATCTCCAGGAGCCTGATCAATATAGACCCCTGCTGCCCATTTCTCAGATTTATTATACGGTGTAACCCACACATTGTAGTTACTGAATGCACCACGGATCTGCTCATGATCATCTTCCCATAATAGGGGGCCTGCCAAGGACCCTGGGATCAAACGGTAGCCGATGTTGTTCCCCACCTTGGTTTTCTTATTAGGGTTCACAACTATGATCTCAGTCGCCCCCGTGCCAAGTCGAATTTTGGCATCCGACTCGGTCTTAGCCACTTCCTCAACAACCTTCCAGTAGCTCTTCCTTGGTGAGCTTCCATTCGTCAGACGAACGGTTTGCAAGTGAGCTTTCACCAACGAATTGGCATCACCGTCGATGTCTAGATCAAGATGGAAACTGAGGAAGTGACTGTGACGCGTCCCGATTGTATTCTCAGCCACTATTGTACCGTATGGCTCCTCTTGTATTTGGTCCTTATGCGTGTAGGCTGATCCCTTAACTGCAAGCATTCCTGATAAACTAGTCTGTTGTGAAAGTAACAACACATGTAATTAGGACAGACTGAATTTAGTTACATGTATATATGTTTGTCCAGTACATTTAAAAATGAGTACTCACTGTAACTTTTATGCTGCCACTTTGCTTGAATTCCCAGTCAATTATGTAGTCATAGTTGGCCACGGTGGATACCATCCTTATAACAAGGGTCACATCTGGTCGAACTTCCTACAACATATTAAGAAGAGTTTATCAATCATAGTAATTTTATTGGGATGAATAGCAATTTATTTTTTTATGAAATTGCAAATAAATTAATTATCATACATAAAAATAATAATAATTTATTTTTTTATATTTTTTAGAATAAAATAATTTATCTTCCTGTTTAAGGAGGTAAATTGCTTTATTTTAAAAAATATAGGGAGAAAAATTATTGTATTTTACAAAAAAATAAAATAAAAGGATAAATTATTTATTTTTTCGTAAGGGTTAATTTGCTAATTTGTTATATCACAGAGAGTTGTTTGTATTTTTTTTCAATTTTATTAGGTAGCTATTTTAGTTACTAATAATAAATACATTTTTGTTTTTAATATAATAAAGGGGGTAAATTAAATCAACACCCCCTGAGGTTTGACATAATTGAAATACACCCCTGTTAGATCAAAAATTATATTTACTCTCTATGTTTGTTCCGTCTTACATTTAACTTCACCCGTAGAATTTCGGTGAATTTATCACATGTTATTTCCAAAATAACCCTGATAAAAAGTTTGACTATGATTCGACCAACTTTTCATTTGGACCAAATTGTAATGTTTTAAAATATTAAAGGGGTTAAATGTTATGATCTCACATACTTTATACTTAAATGGATTTTTTTTTTTATTTTTGCTAAATTAGCCATATTTGTCCATTAAATATTGCGGGATTATCTTATATATTTGGATAAATTACATCCACACCCCCTGAAATTTAATATAATTACAAATACATTGTTATTAGATAAAAAATTTTGAAATTTTTAATTCTGAATTTATAATCTGTATTTATCATATCATTTTCTTTTAACAAGTGGTATTTCTATGCAGAAATTTAGATATGAGGGTTTTGTTATTTTTTAAAAAAAAATGAAGAGTATAATAACTAATTACTTCATAATAAGCACTATTATGGTTCATGATTAATTATTAAGACCTGTCCACAGCTAAATTTGCAAATATTTTTCTGATAATTACTAAAAATGAAGTAAATTGGGACGTGATTCAGCTCACCACGGTGTCACCAGGAAGTATGGTCTCACTATGGCGCCACATTATATCTCCGGCATAGCGTTCGAATACGCAGAAGACGTTAGATGTTTTGGCAGGAGTTCCGTCCCGTGTAGTGTAATACCCATCCATAAAAACTGCATTTGGTGGACAATCTGTGGATGGTTGGAGTGGCACTGCACATATGCCAAACCCAAATTCACCGGCATCAAGGAAAGTTCTAAAGTACCACTCCTCACTTAGGTCTTGGTACGGCACAAACAGTTCTGATATATACCCTCTGTACATTACTTTTCGGTACTTATGCATGTCATGATCATAGATTGACGCTAACGAGATTATGGGGCCGACTCTCATGTCGAAAGCCAGATGGAATTTCCAATTAGCCCACCTACCCAAATACAAGACCAAACACTATTTTAGAATATACAAGATTCTAACTCAGATTGAAATTTGGTCAGATCTAAATTAATTTTATGATAGATGTGATACACTTATAATGTGATTAAAAAAAAAAAAGAAAGAAAGAAATCTCAACGTTACCTCACATTATTTCCATCTATGGTGAAACTTGGTCCATTTGGTTGCGATATTGTCATACTCTTGATACGAGTATCAAAGTGTGTATCTTGTTTAGACTCTCTGTAGTCAGTGTCATCAGCTTTGGGCACCGGAATCATCAAACGATCACGATATTGAATGATCTTCATCTTATCAAGATCAACAGTGGCCATGATACCATCTATAGGCCTCATGTAGAAATTGACAGTGCCATCAACGTAATAGCACATAACTGCGACCGCCCTCTTGGTGTTTTTCTCCCCATACCATCCAATGGTGAAGACCTCACACAACACTTCACTCAGATTAAGGCCTCTTTTCTTGATGGAGGCGATGAAGGGTGGATATTTAAGTGGCAACTCACCGGCAGCCGTCTGCTCCTCGTTGTTGAGCATGGGGTAGCCATCGCCGTCATACACTTTGTCCGATAAAATCAAATTGCTAGATAAATCGATCTTTATTTCATGAGTTTGAGAGTTGGTACGTACAATGGCAAATGCTATACGGTGATGAAAGAAGTTTGGAGGTTGATTTCGTGACAGCCATGACAGGACCTTGGGTTTGTCTGGCTCATCCAAGCCCACATAGTGGAAGGTCACATCTTGGTGTGATTTCGTGATTAGGGTTCGGACTTGATTGAGCTCAGATGGCGTGAGGGGGTCTAGCGGATGGACTCCATTAGCCGGAAGGAGGAGGAAGATATGAAGGATGAGAAAGAAAAGGATGAGACTAAAGTTTGGTCCCCTGAATGGACGCATCGTTTCTTGCTCTTTGGTAAAAGTATAGGAGCAATAGCGAGCATTATATAGGGCATGCAGCAACGTGGCCGGCCTTACTCAAATCATAAGGTCCAGCTTGAGCTTTACAATTTAATGGTTGTAAATTGGAGAAACGAACGTAAATATATAAGTCTATTTGTGATGTACCACTCTCTGATTTAGAATTATTTATGTAACTAGCTAGTTAATTAATTATGTTATGTTATTAATAAAGAAGTGTAGATAATCTAGCAATGGAAGCTAAAATAAATTTACTTCGAGGTCATGGATGCAAGTTTTATCGGAGGAATGACTGTTTGTTTCACTTTTTATAAAACTTTATTGTAATTTGTTGTTTCATAATCTTTAGTCATATTGATATATAGATTAAGTTGATGTATTGCTCAATTTATTCAAAATATTGATGTGATTATAATATAATTATTGTTTCTATCTAAAAGAAAATAAAGAATATTATTAAGTATAAAATTAATAGATTTGAATTATGTTACAGACTAACTTATTACAAAAGGTTTATGAATTTTTTGGATGAAAACATAACAATTATATATCAATAATATCAATATTATATATGTTTTATTATAAACTAATAATAGTAGGTCGTGGCTACATGCGTGTGTTTATTTTTGGAATTGTTGTGAGAGGAAATGATGTCAGATTGTGATTCATGTGTACGTATGTTTCATGTTAAATGGTAGTGTGTCCCCCCCCACCCCCCCCAACTCATATGATTGGTACTAAGGATGCCTCGGACAGCTGTCATTCTTTGACCCAAAACAGCCTCTTAATGCTGATTCTGAGGAACGGATTTAGATTATGGTACAATAATTCTGAGGAATGGATTTTGAAGCGATAAGATTACCTAAAGTAGTTCTTCTGCGACCAACATATTATTAATTAAATTGGTTTGTTTTTTGTATTAACTAAACTTAATTTATTGCATTTTGTATTGAAATTTTTATTTTCTGTAATTTATAAATTTATTAAAAGATTTTAAAAAAGTTATTATTTATCTCAATTTATAATTAAACTAATTGAAAAAAAAATCTGCACAACAAAAATTCGCTGCAAAATAAGTCACAAATTTTGCGACGAATTACAGTTGTCATAGAATAGTCATTTCAAATTCGTCCTATAATTCATTGGACTTTTTTGCAATGAACTTGAGACTAGTTTGAATTATTGTAAAATAATTGTCACAGAGTCATTCCAAAAATTCCCATAAATATTGTGACAAACTTACGAGGATGAGGTCCCATAATTAATTCCTGTCTATTTTAGATAATGGGTTTTGGTTTTGTCACACAAATATATTTTGTGGATTTCTGAGTTTTTTGCAAAATATTGGGACAGATGTACTCTTCCATCCCAAAAATTTTGCAACAAGATTTATTGGGATTTTCAGACGATTGTTACCAAAATCGTTATAATTATTTTTTTGGGACGATTTTTCTAGAAATTCATCCCAAAAATTCATCCCTAACATATTATTATTTTTGTATTGCCAGAATTTTACTCTAAAAAAGAATAAAGAAAATTACAAATAATTGATTTTTAAACATAAAAATTAGTAAATAATAAATAACTTAAATTTTAAAATTAAAGCAATTAATAAATATAAAAGTACAAAAGTATATTGAAAATAAAATTGCTTTAAGTTATTTTACTAACTACCTAGAAAAATGAGTAAATCTTTTAAAAACATAAATAAATAATTGTACACTTATATATATTTAAATTAAAAATTCTTTTTAAGTGGCAAAATAAAATTAAAAGGCTATCCAAATATCACAACCAAAGAAAACATGATTATGTATGTTCAAAAAATAAATAAATAAAATCATAAGTAACTCAAACTTTAGAATAAAATGAGTAATTCATAAATAATTCAAAACTTAAAAGTAAACCAAGGAATAAATATAAAAAAAAAATTGTGATTTTTTCGGTAAAGATAAATAATCATATACTTTGATTTTCTTAGTAGATAGATGTAACAACATGTCAATGAAATCGAATGCCGTTGTGTTGAGCAAGCAGGACATTAATCGATTGATACAGCACACCTTAAAAAATACTGTTGCTGGTGATAATCTATCACGTGTCTGTAACAAAAAATGAAGTTAGGTGTCTTGTCTGATCGAATTGAATGCAGCAACCTTATCCTTTTTATGATATAAGCTCGTCTTTGTGTACATATAATAAATATTTTTGTATTTTTAAAAATAATATAAATATTAATGAGATATATAAATTAATACATTATGTTTAGAAAAAAACATAAATTTTAAGAGGGTGGTTGGCTATATTTTAATTATAATAAGTTTATTAAGTATTTGGATAAAATAAAATTATTAAAATTTATAAAATATGAGTAATGAAAAATTTATAATTAATTGAAAGGTACTTGTTAAGACCTTAGAAAAAAGTTAGCAACTTCTTATTATTATTTTTTAAAAAAAAAATATACGCCTCTAATATCTTATTTTTAGAGTTTATAACCTATTTTTCTTAAAAAAATTATCAAATATTTTGTATTGTCTTATAAGATATTTTAGAAAGCTAATAAGCTCACCCAATAATTCTCTAAATAAATTAATATATATTTTTATTTATTGATCAAAAGAAAAATATATTCTTTTCGTTTGAGCCTAAAATTAATATATCTAGTTCGACAAAAAAGTATAAGGTTGAAATTAAATATCTACGGTGCAATATTTATGTTGTTATGTTATCATCACTTGCTATATATTTTATAATAATTTGAAGATATTTTTTTATTATTTTATTAGTAATATTAATTTTGTTTGGCCCATCACATCTCACAGCTGTTAATAATTGACTTCTCCTATAGATCGTTGTCGTTGTCTTTGCACGTGTTGATATTGTTTGGAAATATGGTCCATCATCATCAGTCACGCATCGTGTGGCTATAAACCCAACCTGGTAAAGTTTGCTGTCATTTTGTCCATGCACTTTCTTGGTGGCGTAATTGCAATTTCTCCGAATTTGACATCGCTATGATTAAATTTAAAGGACATCCAATTTTGGTAAGTGCTTGGATTTTGGAAAACGACCGATCCGTAGATTTATTAGGAGGTCCTCAATTAAATGTATTTCATTTTGGATGTTTAAATTAGTTTGAATGCCAAATGAGTGGAATGCTAAGAATTTTTTCCCCGAAAATGGCATATTTTTGCCGCAAACGGCTGTGGAATATTTATATATGTTATAAATTCTTTAAAAATATAATTAAAATTTAAAAAAAAAATATGAAAACAAGAAAATGTGTTGATAGACATTTTAGGACCACAGTGCAACTGCAGGCTAAGTGGTAACCAAAACATTGGTCCAAATATGAAGCATCTTCCAACGTCCCATGAAAAGCCATTGGGGTAAAAACATTAGAGACCCCAAGGAATTTCCTTTTCAGCATATAGTAGATATTCCAAATGACAAACAGATCAAGTGTTAATTACCTCTACATCCCTTCACACTGCTTTAATTATAATTATATTTATGTCGTTCGATTTATGCTTTATTTATACAAACAATTTATGTTTTTTGCGTTATTATAGAAATTAACCCTTATAATGATATTAACATTTTTAGAAATGTATGTTTAATTTTTCAAAGAATACGATGATTTGTGTAAAATAACGTTTGAAGAACAAAATTGGGAAGATGAAAAATGCCCAATATCCACATGTCTCATTTATTGTAATCAGACCTCAAATGAGACCATAACAAGAACCCCAAATTTGGGTATTATGCCGAGTCACCACACAATAGTCACGGATTGCTCCAACAACTGGTACATAGACTATTGCTTGGGACTAGTCTGGATATCCAACCCAATACATTGTACTAAATATCTTTTTTTTTTAAGTGAAAGTGATAAATTATTTTTTAATAATTTAATTATAATTTATTAATAATTAAAATTTATATCGAACAATTATAACAATCATATACTAATTGATATGATATAACTATCAAACATGGCCTAGATGTTGACAATGAAAAAAAAAACATCGCTATGATTTTCTCGATTTCCATTTTTCTGCAAATTCAGACATATATAATCAATTCCCAAGAACTCAGCCACTTTTGTTATGACATTAGAACATATACTATACTTTTTTATGATTAATTATCATGAGTAAAAAAATTATAGTAAATATTAGTTAATTATTATTGTGTAAATTGCAATTTCTCCGAATTTGACATCGCTATGATTAAATTTAAAGGACATCCAATTTTGGTAAGTGCTTGGATTTTGGAAAACGACCGATCCGTAGATTTATTAGGAGGTCCTCAATTAAATGTATTTCATTTTGGATGTTTAAATTAGTTTGAATGCCAAATGAGTGGAATGCTAAGAATTTTTTCCCCGAAAATGGCATATTTTTGCCGCAAACGGCTGTGGAATATTTATATATGTTATAAATTCTTTAAAAATATAATTAAAATTTAAAAAAAAAATATGAAAACAAGAAAATGTGTTGATAGACATTTTAGGACCACAGTGCAACTGCAGGCTAAGTGGTAACCAAAACATTGGTCCAAATATGAAGCATCTTCCAACGTCCCATGAAAAGCCATTGGGGTAAAAACATTAGAGACCCCAAGGAATTTCCTTTTCAGCATATAGTAGATATTCCAAATGACAAACAGATCAAGTGTTAATTACCTCTACATCCCTTCACACTGCTTTAATTATAATTATATTTATGTCGTTCGATTTATGCTTTATTTATACAAACAATTTATGTTTTTTGCGTTATTATAGAAATTAACCCTTATAATGATATTAACATTTTTAGAAATGTATGTTTAATTTTTCAAAGAATACGATGATTTGTGTAAAATAACGTTTGAAGAACAAAATTGGGAAGATGAAAAATGCCCAATATCCACATGTCTCATTTATTGTAATCAGACCTCAAATGAGACCATAACAAGAACCCCAAATTTGGGTATTATGCCGAGTCACCACACAATAGTCACGGATTGCTCCAACAACTGGTACATAGACTATTGCTTGGGACTAGTCTGGATATCCAACCCAATACATTGTACTAAATATCTTTTTTTTTTAAGTGAAAGTGATAAATTATTTTTTAATAATTTAATTATAATTTATTAATAATTAAAATTTATATCGAACAATTATAACAATCATATACTAATTGATATGATATAACTATCAAACATGGCCTAGATGTTGACAATGAAAAAAAAAACATCGCTATGATTTTCTCGATTTCCATTTTTCTGCAAATTCAGACATATATAATCAATTCCCAAGAACTCAGCCACTTTTGTTATGACATTAGAACATATACTATACTTTTTTATGATTAATTATCATGAGTAAAAAAATTATAGTAAATATTAGTTAATTATTATTGTGTAACAAATATTAGCCATTTTTACGGGCCAAGCTAAAATATTAGTTTCATCCTATTTGGTCCTAATTATGTCTGCTTTGTGTTTTTTCTTTTTCATTTTTGCTATTCTTTTTCTCCATTTTCTTTATTTCCTTCTCCATCTCCATTTTTTCCCCTCCAAATTTATTTATTTCTTTTTGTACCTTCTGTTATTTATTTTTTTAGAACCTGAACATATGGGCTAATAGACATTTGAGGGCTACTCCGTCTCTGTTGTATTAACTTCAAACCATGTGGGTCAACAGAGTATGGCCCAACATGAATCGGCCCAATTTCCAACAAAATGCCTAAATTCTTAAGGCCAAGGCCCATTATTGTTTATTTCAACTTTATTTTCAGCCCACACATTTTAGTCATTCTCCTTGGGAAAACCCATTACAAAAAAGTAACAAATGGAATTGGAATCTGCAACTCGAATTAGTTCTTGCATTTGAAATTGTTATAAATTCTTTTGATTTATCCATATTTAAAATTTTGTAGTTCGAATCCGATAAATATAAAAGAACAATTTATTGCCATACATTGGTTTAAGTTAGAACATGGAATAAAATTTATTTGGGATATTAACCGAAGCTTTAATATATTAATAGGGTAAATATCATAATGGTTCTCTTGAAATATATTATAGTTACAAATACTCTATAATTATTTGAAAAATTACGAATAGCTCATAATATCAATGCTCATTTAATAAAATTTTTTGGTAACAGTCCATTACAAGAAATATTTATTAAAGGACCATTATTTGTAGTTTTTCCAAGGAAGAAAACATATTGATATTGTAGCAAGTTTAGAAAATTCCTTTGTAATTTAGGCATATATGATACAATAAAGGCCCATCTTGAGAAAAGCTGAATTTTTAAGAAATTTTGATTTATGTCATATACTGATCTCTTTAGGATCTCTCCTCACACGTTTGTAGTTATAGAAGACTCCGTTAAATTCCGCGAAACAGAGAGAGAACGGGGAAAAGGCATGTAAACAACAAAATTAGCACTCTCTGTGTCTCTCTGGGAAGCTCTAGAATCTGCGAGTCAGCAGTCAGCACCTCTGTATATTGTTCTTTCCACTCCCTTCTCTTCACTTCGCTACAACTTCAAACACCTCTCCTTCCTCATTTGAGTATTCCCAAGAAGGTGACTTCTTTAATCTTCATGTCATCCTCCTTCCCTTGTATGCATGCCACTTTATCTGCTTTCTTGATTGTTATTTTTGCTCTTTTGGATTTTACAGTTATTTAACTGCCCATTTCATTTTAGCACTCTTTTTTTTTTTGTTTTCCATTTTGTGTAATCATTTTCTTTTGGAGGTTTGTTTATTTTATACTAGGTTGTGATGTTGATGTTTTGAGTATTTTTCTTCTGCATTTTCATGTTGCGTGCTAATGGGTTTCTTGTTTGTATGTGGATTGCTTTGTGTTCTTGTTATAATCTGTCCATCGTTCCTTGAGGAAATAAGAGCTGGGGATTAGTTAATTAACTGAATAAGTATCTTTTCTTGTTATTATTTTGGTTGGAGATCACTTCCCCTTTGAGCAATTAATATTTGACCTGTCATTGAATGTGTAAGAAGTGTTTGGTCTGAATCTTCTGTTGGTATCATGGGATTTTATTTTGTTGAGAGTTTTACGGGTAATTTGACAACTTCAAATGTGTTTGCTGTTTGAGTCGTTCCTAATAGATGAATGGTGTGTGTATGTGTTTGTCAAAAGACCTGTGTGGTCTCATATTGCCTGCATTTCGGAACCAACTCGTTGAAGGAGTTCGTCATATGCTCTAGGAATTATAACTCTGTTCCATTGTAGTCTTTTTCTTTTCAAGAGTACTTACAAAGTCCTATCTGGGAAATGTAAAAAGTTTTGGTAAATTATAATGTTTTATGTAAGGTCTGAAGAGCCAAAATCAAAGTGATCCTGAGAGAAAGAAGTAATTTGCTAATTTCTTATTGTTCTGAA
>NC_026154.1:396133-400287 GCF_000512975.1 Sesamum indicum
TCCTGGTTTGTTTCATAAGCTAAATCATTTTGCTGAAATGTCGTTTCCTAGGTCTCTTTGAGTTTTAGGAATGGCTGAACCAGCATACCTTGTGGCATCTGACAGCGAAACAACTGGAGAGGAAAAGTCTTCGTCTCCTTTTCCAGATATTGCTATCGGAATCGACATTGGCACTTCTCAATGCAGTGTTGCAGTTTGGAGTGGCTCTCAGGTGGAACTTGTGAGGAACACCCGAAACCAGAAGTTGATGCGGTCATATGTTACCTTCAAAGACGAGATTCCTGCAGGAGGTGTAAGCAATCAACTGGCTCACGAGTATGAGATGCTGTCCGGTGCTGCGATCTTTAATATGAAGCGTCTCATTGGTAGAGTTGATACAGACCCTGTTGTTCATGCAAGCAAAAGCCTCCCGTTTCTAGTCCAGACCTTAAACATTGGTGTCAGGCCATTTATTGCTGCACTGGTGAAGAACATGTGGAGGTCAACTACTCCCGAAGAAGTTCTTGCAATATTTCTGGTAGAACTAAGAGCAATGGCTGAAGTTCAGCTGAAGCGTCCTGTGCGTAATGTTGTCTTGACCATTCCAGTATCATTTAGTCGATTCCAAATAACTCGAATTGAAAGAGCGTGTGCCATGGCTGGTCTTCAAGTTCTGAGGTTGATGCCTGAACCAACTGCAGTTGCCCTGTTATACGCACAGCAACAGCAGCAGAGTGTACATGAGAATATGGGCAGTGGAAGCGAAAAAATTGCACTTATATTCAACATGGGAGCTGGATTTTGTGATGTTGCTGTAACTGCCACTGCCGGAGGAGTTTCACAGATAAAAGCCTTGGCAGGGACTGCTCTAGGGGGTGAAGACATACTTCTAAACATGATGCGCCACCTCTTACCTGATATGGATACCCACTTCTCGACCCGTGGAATTGATGAGATAAGGAGAATGGGGTTGCTTCGAGTTGCCACACAAGATGCTATCCACAAACTCTCCTCACAGTCCAGCGTTCAAATTGATGTTGACTTGGGAAATGGAAGAAAAATTTCCAAGGCTCTTGGTAGGGAAGAATTTGAGGATGTGAACTGGGAAATTTTTGAAAAATGTGAGAGTCTAATCAAACAGTGCTTGCATGATGCAAAGGTAGAAGTGGAGGATATAAGTGATGTAATTCTCGTTGGTGGTTGCTCAAATATTCCAAAGCTGAGAAACATCATTACCGGTGTTTGTAAAAGAGAGATCTACAATGGTATCAACCCATTGGAGGCTGCAGTGCGAGGGGCAGCACTAGAAGGAGCAGTGGCTTCTGGAGTTAACGATCCATTTGGGAGTTTAGACCTTCTAACCATTCAAGCAACCCCCCTGAGCATTGGGGTAAGAGCAGATGGAAACAGCTTTGTACCTATTATACATCAAAATACCACAATGCCTGTCAGAAGAGACGTGATCTTCACGACTGTGCATGATAACCAAGCTGAAGCTCTAATTATTGTCTACGAGGGTGACGAGAAAGCAATGGAAAAGAACCATCTCTTAGGCTATTTCAAGATCACTGGGATACCCCCAGCTCTAAAAGGTGTTCCAGAAATTAATGTGTGCATGGACATTGATGCATCAAATGTTCTAAGAGTTTTTGCAGGGGTCGTGATGCCCGGTGTCCAAAATCCTGCTGGTCCCGTCATGGAAGTTAGGATGCCAACCGTCGATGATGGGCATGGTTGGTGTGCTGAAGCTCTTAACAGAACTTACGGGTCTACTCTGGATTTGGTGACAGTGCAAAAGAAAGGAGCACATTGAGATACATAGGAAATGTGTCGTATCAATACTCGGATGTTGTTCTATCAGTCAATAATTTTAATCCCAGTTGAAAACAATATGCCGTCTTGTACATTCTCAAGTTTGTATACTCTTGTGACAGAACAATCTTGTGTCAGCCTTTCTAGAACATGTGGTTCTTTGGAGGTAATGGTTGTCCTACTTTCTCAGTAAAGTTCCTTCGACTGTGGTGTTCTGCTTTTCAAAGTCTGGCTTGTTTCTGTGAATCTTGTTTCAATTGTGTGTTTTACATTGAGATAGTAATCAGAGTTTATTCAAATTGCTTACATAAAGACTGTTGCTCAAATTGGAGATGGATTTGCATTTTCTTGCAAAGGTCAAGTATAAGAGTGTTAAGGTAATTTGTTTAGCTTAAAGTTAGACAAGTTAATCTGAGAGAGGTCAAGCGCTGCTGCTAAAGTTGCCATCAACTTATTTTGATTGAGACATTACAGTTTGCAGTAAACAACATGATCGAGTGGCTCTTGTCGCTGTCGTCCGCATGCAGGATAGCTTGCTCTTGCCCCACTTCTTTGTTGTAGACTTCAGAGAAGAGATGTTAGGCTTAATTCTTGAACGGCACACAACTCTAAATTATTCATTGGTAGGGCACAGAAGAAGTAAGATAGACTCAAGATGAATTTATCAAGAACATAGTCGAATTTAATTGACAATGTAGAACTCGTTATTTTATCTGAGTGCATTATGAATTTACAGTCGTCTAGAGAAATCAAAATTAAGAAGTATTTCTTTAATTTTTCTAGAAAAGAATGTTTTTTAAGCAGTTAGGTTCTTGAATTTAGATGGTCCAGGTGGATTTAATTCGATCCGACTTCTTAAATATTGAAAAAAAAATAAAAGGAAATCTAACTAATTGATTGATTTAAAGAATTAACTGAAAATCTCCCAACACTTCCCCTGATTCTATGGTGGAATACTTCAATTATACATTAGAAGAAGAAGAAACATCTCATCTAAATCAAAGCTTTTTCAAAAGAATATCAGAGTAATTTACCGAAAAAAGAATATCAGAGTAAAAAGATAGTGTTAGAGCTAATATTATTCATTCTTCCAAGCATACAAAATCAAAGAAAATCCAAGACCTGGCAATTCAGCCTCCCTGAAACTCCCTGGGCAGCTCCAAGAAGAGGCAGGTGAACTGTTCCAACACTTGTCTGCTGAAAAACTAGTCTGAAACATGAATACTGCACTCCCTAAGCTTGGACCAAACAACCAGTTATGCACATCCCAGAACACTTCCACCGGCAGCCCATCGACCAAGATTGTGTAATTCCCCCGGAACTTCCACTGGAGATGATTAATCCGCATAACGGTTTTTGCATCGACACGAACCATGAGGCATGGATCATCGTTGCTATTTGCATCGCATTCGATTCTCAGGTCATGAATCTGCCCATTATCGCAGAATTGTGCCTTAGTACCATATACCCTCTTTCCAGAAATGTGTTCCCTCTTGGAAATCAAGACTGCACTGCAAATTGAAGCAACTGCTCCAGTTTTCTTGAGTGCTTCTTTCCTCAGATCCCCAACTAGCAGAAACATCTCCCCTTTAAAGACAACTGCTACGTAATAGCCCCCCAAAGGCTCCGGCCCGGATCCGAATTTCGCCACAGAGAGATCCCAAAACACTTCAATTTTACTTGAATTCACCAGTAAAGGCCTGGACCCTTTTCTCTTTGAAAACAAAGAAGACTTCACATCCACTTTACAGATGCACTGATGAGATGCATCGTCTATTTCAACACTAAGGCATTGGCCCATCAAATTCTTGCTCCACACAATGCTGATCAAGCAAGATTTACCAAGCAATTTACATTTGTACAAGCAGGTAACAGAATTCTGGGAGGGTTTACTCACACCTAAGCTTGAACAAGAAGCATCAGCAACCTGAACTCCATTCTCACCAAAACAAGAAGGAAAATCCCTCATTTTTCACTACATTCAAGAAAACCACTGGATCTTTCTTCACTAGCACCCTTTCGTGGGCTCTATTTGCAGTAAAAATCGGATCTTTAAGCACCCTTTTCAACTGTAAGTAAACACAGTAAAAGAAACTGAAAAGAGCCTGCGAAAATCATACCACAAATTGAATTTCTTGAGGTGAATTCAAGAACCCTTTTCCACACCTGCTCAGACTATCACTTCAGCTCTATCCGGAACTTCATTTCTTGGTAACCTGTGAAGAGGTTGTCCAAGTGATTTAACATGTTTTGGAGCTGAGAGAGGAGAAGTTATTGAGTTTTTAAAGTACCAGGAATCAACTATTTTAAGGAAAGGACAAGTGAAGTTGTAGATTAGGGGGCAAATTTTGCGGGGTGTAGGA
>NC_026154.1:400366-437503 GCF_000512975.1 Sesamum indicum
GGGGGGGGGGGGGGGGTAGAAGAATCACTGTCAGTGATTTTTCTTGTTCTTTTTCTAACAGAAGACCATACCCAAAGGTTTGAATTTTCGCTATCAACTTTGCTTGTAGAACACAGGAAAATACTGGTCACATGCTAAAGTACTGTAATAACTGCCTACATTGGAATGCGAAGCCACAAAAAGAAAATCGAAAAATGACTGAAAAAATCACCAAATTCTTCACTCTCGAATCCCTTAATCTTTACTTCTCAAAACCTCTTAATTCCAACATTTCTTTATCATAAAGAGAAGAGGAAAATGCTGATTTTCACCATTTCTTGTGCTTGAAATCTCACCAAAGATGCAACAAATGCAGGGTGATTGATGGGATTCCCAAGAACTTATGATGGGCTGAAAGAGACAAAGTTTGGAGCATAATTTAAAGGGAAAATGTTATTTGTGTGTGTTGTGTGATGCGTGTGAGCAACACAAAGCAAATGCGTGCAGGAAACAGAATTATGTGCTAATATTTTTGCCCATGACAACTTTTGGTGAAAAGTAGCATCCAAGGAAAAAGGTTTTCATTTTGTGGAACTCATAAATACAAACAAACATCTACTGCTCTTGAGCACTTCCCATTAAAATGAAAAAAAGGAAGAGGAGAAGTAGGATTTTTTGCAGAAAATTTCATACTTGAAACTAAATTATGATTATAAGACAAAAATGCAACAACTTTTAATTATAAAATCAAATGTGATAAATTTGTAAACTATTAAACTAAAAATCCATCACATCCTATTGTATTTCCCGAAATTAAGTAGAATATCCTAAAAGCAATTACAAGTACCTTCCTATTTACTTTCACCTTTTGAATTTTTGGAAATTCAAAAGCAAAAACCTTCAATTTACAATACATCAAAATAACTTATTTTTGGTCAAGAATTAAAAAATTACATAATTTCATTATTTGTGAACACTCCTGGAAATTATCTGCTTATATAATCCAATAACCTTAGATGGACTGAATATGTACTGCATTTAATTAAAGAAAAAAACTAACATTTCACTATTTGTGATGATGGGACAGGTTAGGCAACATTTATAGCAAATTAAAGCAGAATATTTTCAAAGGTCAAAAAGTGTATTACATATGAGACAAAAGATGCAGAGAGGACGGATTTATCTCCTGGATTATTAAACCAACCCCACTCACATTATCATATAATATTTTTGGATAAAAAAAAGTATACATGAAATGAAAGCTGTAAGTAGCTTTACAGCCCTTTTTCCCCTGTGCTCTTTAATCCTTTCGCCCAACTGCATAAGTACTCCTCAATCTCATTGTCTTCTCTTTTCATGCCATCCCCACTACCAATTAAGAGAACATATGCATTGTCCCACTTTTCTTGTAAAGCAAAATTAGCCATTAGATGTTGATCCTTCTGTGTGCTTTTGTCAACAATCAATTACACGTATTTTCTTTATGTCCTTAAGAAATACATATTTATATATGCTTAATTAGTTATTATTATAACTTGCCCATGTTTCGTAAAATTTACACCTTACATTTAGTCTCCCATGTCTGAATTAGCACAACTCACGACTCGTGCCCTTACAAAACCAACATGCCCGTTTTCGGGCTAATGATGTTTCGGCGTTGTTTATGTGAATGAGATCATATGTCTTTTTCAAATTTCTCAATTGGGAGGCTAATGGTGCTGTCGTCATCCCACACCAATTGCAGATGAGTAGTTTTAGTAACTTATAAGACAGTAAATTATTTTTGATTTAACTTGGTGAGGAGTAAGTGTTACTGGGCCAGTAGGAAATTATCAGTCCAAATAGAGGATAAAATAGAAAATATAAATGATGTTCGGTTGGGCCCAAAGCAAGTCCAACTATTATATTATTTTGGGCCACAACCTTCTTTCTCTAAGTCGGGCTGCTCTTATCATATAATGGTTTGAAACCTTAGTGGGCCACAAGAAGTAAATCTTAATTGAATGGGATAAGATACCACTAATGGGGATATTCAAAATTAAGATCGCCCATTTACATACCCAAGATATATTTTTTTGGCATAGGCCCAATAAGCCCAATAATGTGAATACATTTACAGACAATATATGAGACAACTATTATTTCTCTTTTGAGAAAACTAAGAAAAAGAAGAATCGGATGACAAAAACTGAGGTGAGTATTATTGATGAAGTTGGGAAAAAACATGCATATTCCTAAAAATGGAAAAATAATAATTTTAGTTCTATATTTTACGGAATTTTTAAAATAATTTTGAATAAAAAAAACTCGATTTGTCAAAAAATAAAAGGACACGTGCAATGCCATATTTGTTAGCTTGGTTGCTCACATAATTGATGGACATACATATTGCACGTGCCTTTATCGTCTATTTCTTGACAAAAACATAGGCATAAAATGTATTGATTTTTTTTAAATTTAAAATTATTTTAAAAATTTTGTAAAATATAAAATTAAAAGTGTTGAATTTTTTATACTATATAACAAAAAATGTGAGTTTGGGACCTAAAACTACAAATAGGTAGTAGTTTGTGACAAGACAATTCCACCCACCAAATCAATTACAATATAAAAACACAAGGAAAAAATGGGTTCCACCAGACATGAATTGTCATGAATAACAGCCATACCTTGGATTTTCAAATTCCAGAGATCGCAGTAGCAATTATGTGAACAAGAGTTAAAGAAACCAAACAACCCCATGTGACAATGTTTTAACTGGCTATCACACTATATCTATCTATCTATATGAGAGTGAGAGTGAGAGTGAGAGTGAGAGTGAGAGAGAGAGAGAGAGACAGCCTAGTAAGTCTCATCTCCAAACTCATGTCAAAATTTTAAACTTGTTAGTGGGATTCCTCAATTAATCAAAGTTAAGATTAGAGAAAACAGACACACACACACACACACACTATATACATATATATAAGTGATGTCATTTCAACTTGTTTCTGCTTTTCAAAATCTTCAAGGAATACAACTTTTGGATTGTGTTATTAGTTATGTTGAACTAATATATGTATATATATTACAGCACATCCTGCATAATTATGCACACACAAAACAATTATTTTACTGTTACATGCACTATAAAAACTTAAGTTTTAATCACAATTAATTAACATCAGTTTATGTATGACTAAAATATTTGTCGTAGGTTTTTGCTATAGCTAGTGATGCTAGAAAAGAAAAAAAGAAGAAAGAAACTACTAGTGCCTATATTTTAATGGTTATTGACTAAAAATTGTGATAAATGAACATTATTAACTATGGTCGATTAAAATCAATACAAAAACTTACTTTATTTACCACAGCAAAACAAAAGTATTCTTAATTTGTGGCACTTAGCAATGGCAAAAACATTTGATCATGATAAATATTTTAACCACACCCTCGCAAAATTAGTACTAAATGCAATCATGGTCAATAACTATTTACTATAACTATTTCAAATGTCATATTTCTTTTAGTGGATTTTTTGGTATCATTGCCAGAAATAACGTGTTAATAACCATTGTGCAGTAGTGATAAATATGTATTGATCGTAATTTTTAACTTTTAACTATGATAATTAACTATAACAATCATATTGACCATACCTAAGAAAAGTTTGGCATATATATACTTGTATTTTCCGTTCTTAAGTTGGCATTTTCTTTATCTCTCAAAAGGTTATAATTTCAGAATATATCATTTAAAAACAACATTGCGTGTATAAATAATGGATGAATGACCAATTCTCGTAAGTTATATGCATAGGATTATTTTTTCCCATAATAATTAAAGAATTTGAGCAACATGGCATTAACGTAATCTTGTGCATGCATTCATGATCTGCTGTAGCTGCAGTTTTTCACGAGTGTCCGGAACACAAATCTGCAAATATACAGTAGAACAAGCATCTCCATTATTCTTAATTCCATGTCTCTCTCATCGATCAAGAATATATAATATACTGATAAGGCAGGAGGCAGGCTCTGCCATGGGAAAAACAACCTATAAAACTCCAAAGGTCAAACAGTTCTTCTGGGGTCCTTTTGCTGCTGTCCGTTTCCTACAACCAATCAAACTTAGAAACAATACAAAATTTCATCTACCATCACTTTGACATTTCTCCAGTGACCCTAAGCTACTTCCTCTGATCACCTCTAGAAGTAAGTGAAAGAGACTTTTTATTACATAGAATTTGAGTGAGAGAGAGACCAAACCCTAACCTCCAAACAAAGGAAAAAACACAAAGCTCTAGCTAGTACCAAAAAGGAGTTTTGTCCGTATCAAATTCCATCACAGACTAAAATACAAACCTAAATCTCACAGCAGTGAATCAAACAAGTGGGTCATTAACAAAACTTTGGAAAACACAGCTTTAACCAAAGAACCTTGATTGATTAACGACAACTTAATACACGACAAATTGTAGTTCGTTCCTGTTCTAATATAATTAACATGCCCTCTTTCTAAAATCGCTCAATAGCAACGAAAAAAATTAATATCTAGTTAATCAACAAGTAAATTTCGTTTTTAATCTACTAAATAAATTTATTTGTTAATAAATTATTCAAAATATATATATTAAATAACGTATAATAACAAAAAAAGTTCAACCTTGATTTCAATATTAAATTTTTTAGTAGCTACTGAGCAATTTTTTTTTTTTTTTTTTGCAGTGGCCTGTATTTGTGTGTGTATTCACATTCTTGTGTGTGAAAATTTCGATTCCCTATACGGTACTTTACACGGTTGTGCTATCGTATATTGACTTTTATCGCGTACAAACAGCAAAAAGACACGTATATTATTCCTCCCCATCTCTCTGCTATTTTGCAATTAAATAATTAAGCCACCATATCAGTACAAAAACAAGCTTACAAGAAGTAGAGTTTTCAAACTTCGGTCTAATTTTTCTCAATTTTCTAGTTTTTGACATTACAAAGTCCAAGTGAAGAGTACTTTTATAAAATAAATCAAATTAAGTTCAACACACGTAGGGAATGTTAAAAATATAATATTCTAATTTATTATTAACATCACAAAGTCCAACCAAAAGGGTACTGGTCAAATAAAAAATAAACATATAAAACTAAAAGTAGAAATATTAATTAGTGCTGAATTAGAAGAAATTAAGTAGCTAGCCAGCTCTTGCTCGGAGATTTCGTTGCCGCATTGAAGATTTCCGATGTTGTGTTCACCGTCTCGACCACGATGTCTTACTTCCATGCTGTTCTTTTTTTTTGCATAAACCAAAGTGTAGACCACTTAGCACTAAATGCGACATATATATATTGCACGATGTTTCACATCCCACTTAGCACGCAGTCTATTTCTTTACACAATCTTGGAGACAAAATTAGTGTACTATGCAATAAATTCCCCTTTGACGTTGAGATTAAGAAACAATTACGAATACATTATTAGTGATGTGAGCCTTTGGTTAATGGGAATAGTATGTACTCGATCGGCTTCCTTTCTTCATTGATCAAAATCGTTGGGAGATCGACATGTGTCTGCGCCTAAGCTGCGGCGAGACAATCGAGATAAGGCCGCCGAGAGGAGGCCTCATCTTTGACCTATAGATCATCTCATCATAGGGTCGTCGATAGAACTTCAAAAATGGGACGAACGCTTCACGGGACTTCTCGACTCGACTCACTTGACAGGCGTGATCCCTTCGGAAGAAGAGGGCTGGCGACCGGAGGAATGATGGCTTCGGAGTTCTAGGATGGTGGACCATAGATGCATCCAACTTTTGGGTCTTTTGTGGCATTGGCGTTGATGGAAAGAACCCCTTTCTGACGACATCAATGTTGCCGCGCGGCGCTCTGGCCACCGGTGATGCAAAGGAGTAGGACCTAGCATTGAGGGGGGATATGGCAGGGCCTGAAAAGGCTTGTGAAGGGTTTGTGGGGCCCACTTTCGATGCTGATGTGTCTGTGAACGACAGATACCAAGGTTTCAAAGAATCAAAATGATGCGAGACGGTGAATGAAAATCTTGACGAAGAGCACGACCCAAGTTTGGTTGATGATGGCACGGACAAGGACGATGAATCAAAACGTAGCGATGCAGCCCGCGGATATAAGGTTAAATCATTGAACTCGAGTGATTCCTCATAATCAAGCGACGATACCACCATAGTCAAGGGTGAAAGTTCCACAAACGGCTTCATTCCCTACATTATAACGATCATAACTTGTTACAACTGACTAAATAATATGGGATTATATATTTAATTTAATGAAAGTACAAGAAATAAGGATGATGAAACAAACATATATATCGTGAGGTACCTTCCAAAGATAAGAAAAGAGAGAGGGAGGATCGATGACAAAAGCCTTGTGAAGCCGACCCGGATAATAATCAGCTATGATCTTCAGTGTAGCCAGCAACATGTTCATAAAAGCTGACGCTGACCTGAAAAAGCCTGCACAATTCATCACATTAGTCAACAAGAATTTAACAAACCCCCCAAAAAAAAATCCGAAATATATTTCTCAAAAAATGAGCACACACTTTTAAAAAAGTCAAGAAAATTCAAATCACTGTTGGGACCTCTGACAAATACTATGAACATCACTTTTGCAATAACATAATTCAAGTAAGGGAATGACCATATATAGCCCTACACACCCTAAACTTGACCGTGACACCACAAGGGCACTCCGGGCAATTTCTGAAAAAGTTTCAGACACCCACCCACCCATCTGCCTGCTTTCCGACATCTTTGTTGCTGATTATGTATTCTATCTTCTTGATTTACTTAATTTAATTGCTCATTAACTGAGTATTTAGGCGTGATTTGGGAAATTAAACAAGTCTATAGATTTTAACAAAAGGTATGGTTTGAAGGTATATTTTCGGACTGATTTAAAGAGGCTGTGGAATCCCAAGACAAGAATGTACATTAATTGCTGCTTCCCAACTGAGATAAAAGCTGTTTCCAGATTTTGTTTGACAGAGTACAATTTTTTATTTTTTCATCATAACACCTAAATATTTAATTTTTATAAACCATATATATATGAAAAAATATTGAATATTTGAAAAAGAATTAGAAAAACTTACTGGCATCAAAGAGGAGAACAAATTGCTCCACATTTTTGGCCATGGTCTGAATAGCCACTTCTAGTGTGAACACCAGCAACCTAGTAAACCTACAAAAAAAAAATCACCAATTAAGGAAAAAATAAGAATAATTTTCACTTTAGGTATGAAAAATAAAATAATTAAAAATCGTACGCACGATTCCACAAATAGATAAAACTAAATAGGGAAAATTTTGTTCTTACAGTTTCTGAGAATGGAATTTCTGGTAATCTTGCTTGATTCGGAATATCTGCAATATTTCAGCACCATAAATACATTATATATTTACTTATAAAAAAAACATGAAATGTTTTATATATAGTCTTGAAGTTATTTTTTTCATAAAATTCAATTAAAAGAAGTTATTACCATGACAGGTCTTAGTTCGTCGTCGTGACCAGCAACATAAGCAACTCCTTCAGCAAGCTCAGCGGAGAATTCATCAGCTATCAAATTGTCTGGAAATTCAAATATATATATATATATATATATTAATTAAATCGACATAAAAATCAGTGAGAAAAATCAATCTTTTGTTCTTTTTGAGATGATGCGACTTTAGTGCATGCTAACAAATTTAGTTTAGCACTTTTAACGGGTAGATAATATTTCAAAATACCAAAAAGCAAGATTCCCAGCTTAAACAAGAAAACAAAAAGAAAATGCGGAAAAAGTAGACACGGACAAACAAGGAAGGTGGTGGAAAATGTGAAACTGAGCTTTTTCCATTTGAATCTTAGTCATACAAAAAATATATAAATAAAAATGAATAAAATCGTAAATACAGTAAAAAAAAAAAAAAAAATACCAGTTCCTATTGAGTCTCTCCAAGCAAGACAATTTCTCAGCTGTTTGGCTGCTTTCTTGGCGCTGTCTCCTTTGGCTTTCAGAAACCTCTCCACACAAGCACTGTTGCAATACTTCTCCTGCAACATGCACTTGATTAGACACAATTATTCAGCTAAATGTTTCCACTTTCACGCATACATACGTGTTGGTGTGTGTGTGTGTGTGTTTGTGTTTTGCCACCACCCCACATACTCAGTCTTACTACATGTATATAGTTCATCATGTATACATACATAGCAACCACATGAGAGGAGAGAATGAGAAAGTTGAGGTGATGAGAGTGGGATATTCATATATATATATATATATATATAACAAGATTTGAACTGTATGTAAATAGTTTAGAGAAGAGACAATGGAAGTGGGTGTGTAGAAATTAAAACCTGTTTAACAGTGAGGGGAGCTTGTTTCTTGAGAAGTTGAAGCACGGATTGAACTCTGTCTTTCTCTTTCTGGACTTGATGATCTTTCTTTCCCATTATGTGTGTTATAATCTCAAGAAGAACAGCAAAGAACACTGCTGTGTGTGTCTCAGATGAATCTCTCAAGAAAAAACAAAGATACCACTCTTCTTGTTCACGCAACCATTTCAAACTCCACACACTTTTGTGCCACCTACTGAGGTTTTCACTGTGTGTTCTGTGTGTGTGTGTGTGTGAGAGAGAGAGAGAGAGAGAGAGAGAAGGGTATATGATATGAGAGCGATATTGCGTGTCGATGTGTGTGTTGAAAAGAGCCCGTATTTATAGCCGTGACGGAAGACGTTAAGTGGAGAGAACAGTCCATTCGACGGCCCGAAAGCGAGGCCTAACGGAAAACGTCGGCCCAGTTCCATTATTGCTTTCCCCTTTTGCCCCTACTCAGGATAATTATTCTCATTCTGTTCCCGTTTCAATTTAAATTATGTTTGGTTATGGCAAAACTAAGATGTAAAAAGGTGGGGGATGCTTTTCATTTTACTTTCTCTTTGTTGAATTCAATTACTTCTGGTTTCCTCTATTCCAGTAATTTAATAAGAATTTAGCTCTTAATACAATAATAATTTTGGAAAAATAATAATATTTCAATCTGTAATATCATATTATTATTTGAAGTTAATGAATCTGAACTACTTTCAAATCCAACAATTTGGATCTTGAATACGTTGAGCTAATTCAGGGACCAATTACAAAAATACTCCAAACAAATAGTTGATAAAATATTACATGCACTATAAAAAAATGAATTATTCTCTATATTGTATATGATCGCAATTTCAAAAAATAATTTTAATTGTGATTATAACTTATTTTTATTTACAAAAATAACGATTGATAGTCGTTGCTCAGCAGTGTTCAAATTTGTGTACCAAATTAAATTGTGTCCATATATGCAGAGAACATGTGGAGTATACGTAATATTTGCAATTAAATGAGAAGGAATAATATTTGCAGTTGATATAACTATGATTTAATGCAATGAATGATGGTGGCATATAAATTATTGTCGTTTTTTGGCTAAGGGGCTGATCCTGAAAGTTAATCATGTGTCCGAACAACACTATCCAGTAGTGACATGGAATTTGTACATAATTTTGCTATAGTGTGATAAAATTGTCAATAGGAGGAGAGAATCATCACTCCTTTTGGGAGAAATTGCATTCTATCAATAACTTAGATTTTGTATTATATATTTTTAGTTTCGTTGCATACAAAAAATTCAATAATTTCTAAAGTTTCATTTTAAGTTTTCCAACCAACTTTTATTTGAAAATTGACGAAAAAATTTATATTTAAGTCACATGTCGTCACTAGAAACTATATGACTTTTTCTTATGATTAAAAATAAAGAGTCATGGTGAATACTAAATTAAGTATGATTGCGCAACGACTAATAGCCGTTGTCTTTTCAAATGAAATCAAAACATTAGCTACATATCACGGCAAATATTTTGATCATAGGTAAAATCATGATAAATATTAGGATAAATTACATCAACACCCCCTGAGGTTTAATTGATGTAGTTATAAATACATCCCTGTTATATCAAATATTACTTTTACCCTCCTTGAGGTTTGTTCCGTTTTACATTTAACTCCACCCTCAAGATTTCGGTGAATTTATCACACATTATTTCCAAAATGCCCCAAATAAAAAGTTTGAGTATGATTTGATTAATTTTTCAAAAAGAAAATGTCATTTGAACCAAATTATAATGTTTCAAAATATTGAGGGGTTTAATGTTATGATCTCACATACTTTGCACATAAATTTTGGCGGGGATTATCTTGCATATTAGGATGAATTACATCCAAACGTAGCCAAAAACTAGAATTTTCATTTACATGCAAGTCCAAGGCAAATCTAAATAAATTCACCTAAGATTAAGTTTGAATTTTGTTTCAGCTATAGAGAAGTGTGAATTTTAGGAAATATTTTATTTTTCATTTGGTAGATATTTTTCTTTTTTCTTTTTCTACCATTCCCCCCCCCCCCCCCGTATTTTATTAATTGTTTTGTTTTTTTATCTAATAACTCAAACTTATTTTATTGATCATGTCCAAAATATTTATTAAAAATTGGTTAAACTTATTTTGCAAATTTTAACTAATATTGAAATCTATTTGTTGGATGGAAGCAAACATTAATAATACTAAATATAATTTTTTAAAATACACAAAATGTATATGTAAATACACTCAAATTTTACTAAAAAAAGGTGTAATTATCCCAAATATAAACCTTACTATAAAAAGGGTGAAATGAAACAGTAGAAAAAGGTAAACTCCAGATGTCGGTACGAAGTATTGGAGTAGTACGGTGGAATTGTGATGATGGAGTTAAAGAAATTTAGACAGAAAATAAAACCCGTGAACGGATATTCAGGGATTTATATCTGTATTTATGCATATATTACCGAAAATTTTAATTGAAAATCGAATTTAATCAAATTTGAATTGATTATATATACAAGAATTATAATATATTTGTGGTGTAAATAGTATATAATTTAAAAATATTATCAATTACATAGTCAATATATCACACTTATTTTGTGATTTATTTAGTTCGATCAAAAATAAAAAAATTCGTATGTCACCCCACGAAATTTTTCATGTTTGTTTGTGAGGAGATGGGTGTACTTAGTACTCACTGCTGCTCTGCTCTGTTCTTCTCATGGATTTTGCTGCCTTTTACATCAACTTTCCAGTACGCCCTCTTTATTACATCTTTCTCTTTGTCATCATAAACCTGTTAAAAGCTTTCATATTTGCAATAATTCTTTTTTTATTTTTTTTTTTAATTTTCACAATGTTTTAGGTTGTAAAAGTGGGATTGGTTTGGGTATAAGAAGAGAATAATTAATACTGCGGCATTGTTCAATTATTACTAATGATAAATATTTAGTCTGTCATAATATATGAATTTTTAAAAATTTGACAAGGATAAAAATTGCATATGTAAGTTATAATCGGTATCAATAACTGAATTTTAAAAAATTAATAAAGTTAAGTTGTAATAATAATTATAATATTATTGTTGAGTTGTTAACTCGATACTATTTACAACGACAACTTTATTTGTAATTGTTATACCATTAACTAATAATAGTGATTTTTTTTACATGATTCTTATTGCTAATAAAACTTAAAAACATATTACAATAAATTACAACAAGCTCCTTTGAAGTCAGACATTATTATAAATATCCCTAGTATTTGATAAAATTATGTAATTTTTAGGTGGAAGTCTGAAATTGACAACTTTGCCACTGCTTTATTTTTCTTTTTTAAAGCAGAAAATTTGAAAAATTATAAAAAAGAATAGGATAAGTGGATGGAAAATTTAAAAGAAAATTTAAAAAATTATCCAATCAATTCATAAAAAAATAAAAACAGATAAAATTGTAATTCACAATCCATAATAATATTTTAATCAGTTCACCATAAAAAATAGATGAAAACTTAGCGAAGACTAGCGAATTGGACTAGTTGTTGGACGATTATTAAAATAAAGGGATATTTGTAATTTCGAAAACAACAAAGAAATATTTATAATTATTTCAAATTTCATAACAGCTCGTGTATATATATATATATATTTATGTCTCTGTGTGTAGTGGTTTAGATATCCATATAACGCATAAATATTAGTTTTATTTTTTATAGTAGTTGAAATATACTTGATTATATATTATTAGTATATATTAAATATAGTTGATAGCTGTGATTAACATTTGATTAAAGTTAAGATTAACGGCAACCTCAAAATTTGGTGGTTTTACGACATAATAGTGATCATTAATTAGTCAAAACTTTGGTACTTGCTATGCCTTAACACACACACACATATATATGTCCGACACCAACTCCGTTCTTGTTACGGCGACGAGACCACCACTTCACTTGCTGCACATGCACATGCATCTTAATTTACCTTTTATGTCTTCTTTTTTTTTTTATTTAATTTTTCTAATATTATTTTGTAGAAAATAAAAATTATACTATTGACATTAGTTCCTCAACGAGTACCACAATAGCATACATCAGACATTCCCCACGTGTCAGATAATTATTAAATATCCTTTTCTCATCACTATTCTTTTTTTTCAAAAAAATTTAAAATTAAAACACATAGTTTATATTTCTGGAAGTGAAAAATAAAAGTGGTCATCATATCGAGGTACATCGCCTCGTGCTAGCTTACAGTCCCTAAAGTCAACATAAGGTACAACTGATTATAGTATTAGTTTTATTTTTAAATGATTTAATATATTATTGAGTTTCTATAATTGATTATCGAGTTTTAATGTTTAATTTTTTTTTGAAATATTGCAAATGAGTTACCACTTATAAAAAAATAATAGGAATTCACTCTTCTTTATTCCCTGTCTAAGGATGTAAAATTGTTTCATATTGAAAAATATAAGGGGTAAATTATTGTATTTTTAAAAACACATAGAGATAAATTGTTATTTTTTCATAAGAAAGTAATTTGATCATGTACAACATCAGAATGAAATTATTTGCAATTTTTTCATTAATTATCAATTCATACCAAGTGAAAATAATATATTTGTACGTTATATATAAATTTTCATTTCATTCTCCCATCGAGACGTTTTTCAAAATAAAAATATTCAACTAAGATGGATAAATATACACCATATCATATATAATAACTTGACAATTCTAAAATCCAAAAACTTTGTTAAGTGCATGCAATTGGCCCGGAGTAAATTATAAATACGAGTTTTTAGCAAGATAAAAATAATTATTATAAAATTTATTCCCCAAAAATATAAAGTTATACAAAATAAATAAAAAAAAAGAAGTAATTACTGTGACTAAAAGTTAAGATAAAAATAAAAGTGGGGCATGGAACATTATTTTTTTTAAAAAAATAAAATAAATAAATAAATGATGGTTTGAAGCATAGGTTAGGCGATGAATATATATGAAGTGGAGTTTCCCGAAGAGTAGAAAAAAGGGAGGGATGAAACTTTATCGAGATGATTAAAGTAGGTGTGTTTAAGTGTTAAAGAGCAGTTGGTTTGGTAGTGAATATTTCTTTTATTTGTCCACATTCAAATGTGTGTTAGATTCTCTCCAAATCCCCCTTTTTTCAACTTTTCCTAATTAACTCTCTTCACTATTTGCCATACACTATTTTACTATTTAAGCCTACACTTTACATTCTTTATATTGTTTGGCTACTTCTCAAGGATTTTTTCTTTTTTTTTAATTGGAAGATTAAAGTTGGTTTTCAATTTTTCTCGGAGTTTAAATCTGTGGTCTATTTTTTACAGGGAATAAGATGGCAACCGTTGGGTCACTTGATCGTTGTTAGTCGACAAGAATTGACGTTAAGAATGGTTCAAAATAACAACTTTATTTTTCCACATATTTCATCTAATGTAAAAACTACACATGCGTAAAATTCTCATCTTTAGAAACTCGTTACTGAAAGGATTGAAAAGTATTAGAATAAAGTTCAACCAAAAAATAACAAATAAGTATATATATATAGTAATTACATGGGCTCTCTTTATTTTTTAATTGAAGATTGAATTTTCTTGACTTTGATTAAAGATTTGAAATAAATAAAAATGTATAGCACGTGGTCAAGTGTACAAAAGTTGGACAATTGGATTCATCCAAACACCTACCCCTGAAATTGCATAAAAATGGTTTCAAAATTTGAACAACATATCCATATCCTCCCACTACAACCCTTTTTCAACCCCACCATCTCTAAATATATCATCATATCATGGTTTAATCATTGCCCTTTTTTTAAAAAATAAAAAATATCCCAACCAAATAATAACTACTAATGAGTGGTTCAGTTTGTGGGCTTGTGGGGTACCATATGGCTTGTGCATATCTTAGTCTTGAGTCTAATGATGTCAAATCAAAGTGTAAAAGAACATAATTTATTTATTTTCCAAAGTAGTTAATTAAGGTTAATTAAATAGTGGAAATAAACTATAAATTAAAGTGGTGGGCCCCTCTTAATTTGCTTTTTGCAACTTGATTATGTGAGATCTTGATCATGTGAAACTAGGCAAATTAATCATGGTTGCTCTTGGAATCGATTCAACAAATTCAAAACCAAAGTGAAAAAGGAAAAATGCTTCGTATAATAACGACCCCTTCTATAGAAGTTCCTTTCTCCGTTTTGCTTTACATATTTTGAAAATGGGTTAATTTATTATCTTTTTTTTTATTTATTTACGTTGTATAAAGGGTTGAGGAATTAAGTCCCAAATGTCCAATGCTCTCCACTCGCCTTTTTCTTTTTCTTTTTTCCTTTTCTTTTTCCCCCCAATATAACCGTTGCCAAATTCTTTATATGGTTTATTGCAATAATTTGGTCAACCACAAACTTAATATTAACTCTTCAAGAAGTAATAACCATGTTTGTTGCGTAATTACAAATGTACCATGCACTGTAGTAAAAAATAATTAAAATAAAAAGAAATTATTATATATACACATACCTCTGACTTATGGTCTATTTACATAAATTATCCATTCATTTTGAATTGCAAAATTTTACCTATAAGTTCCAAACTTACCATGAATGTAAATTTCCCATTTGTAGGAATTATGTTGACTATAAATTTCAAGAATTAATGAGATACGTATGTGGTAAAATTAAAACGACCCATGTCCTTATAATTGTAGGACGGGACCCAATAAAAGAAAAATGGGTTGTCAGAGAGTAAACTAATCAAATTCATCATGCGTTTGATATCACCCAAAATTTCCAATCTTTCTTTTTTCTAAAAAAAAAAACCAGAAATATATAGAACATAAACAGAGAAGAAGTAAAAGATGGGAGGAATTGTGATATGATGTTCGTGGGCAACCCTATTCTATGTAAACTGATAATGATGTATGGGTGTAGGAAAGCAACGTTGTCCTGTTCAAATTCAAATCATAAGGCCTCCAATATGTCAAAGGGTGGGATGATTTATCTACAAATGGGCACTATAAAAGTTCAAGTTGTAGGCCAACAACCTTGGATACAACTAAGCTTATTTGCTATAAATTATTAAAAGAAAATAGTTATTTAGTTCCTATAGATTTAATTAGCACATTCAAATTTGGGTTTTTACTTTATTTTATTTTATATTTTAGAATTTTCATTTGATCACTTTAGGTATTTCTTGCATTTTAAACTGCTTGATATGTGTAATTTATAAGTAGATTTGTTTACGTCAGATCCATAGAAAAAAAACTCTAATGTTATATAGCTTAGTGTAAACCTTGATTCCTCCAAATACGTGTCTTGAAGGCAAGAACATGAAGAATCATATTAAGAATGCTACGGTTATATTCCTCTGATGTCTGAATAAATAAGATCAGTAGGAGAAATGCATAAGTAAAAAGAGCGTGAGTAACATAAATTATGCCCAGGGCATAAGGGGTTGGTGTTTATATATTGTTGTAGTTGTATAATTTCTTGTGAACCAAATATTTGTGATTGATCAGATGGTCCCCGTGAGTACACACATACTCAAGTTTGGATTGTCGGGGTCGGGTTGGAATGACCCAATAAAAAGGCATAGATTTTGACTTGTTTTGTAATTAATGGAAAAAGAAAATGTGGGCATTTGGTTTGTTTACGACCTCTGCTTTATTGTGAATGAATCAGTTACAATTATTTTATAAATTTATATAATGAACAGCTATAACAACCAACACATAAATAATTAATATAAAAAAATATATAATTGACCAATAATAACTATAAAAGTTTAAGTATTACTAAAGTAGAATAATACTAGAAAATTGGTGGAATATAAACTCATAACCGTATAATCATGTGGCCTCAATTTCGTCAATTAATTAGGTTATATTGCAAGTCGAATCTTCCGTTGCAAAGTCTATTTCATCTTCTGCTCCATTCAATATATACACACTATGTGTATAAAATCTTTCTCTAAATAAAATTTATGATGTCATCTTTATATACGTAGCGTGTATATGTTAAATGAAGTAAAAAATGAAATAAGATCTATAACAGAAAATCCAATCCGGTCACATTGTCTTCTCTTGTAGAACTAAATTCATAGTATGCAGACAAAACAGTAAGAAACAGAATTAAGGTGATAAAAACAGAAACCACAATAACAATTAACAACGGAAAGTGAATCAAATCAGAAACAGCAAATGCTTTTGAATGTTTAGTTGGGAACAAAGCAATAGAGTCCGAATAACATTAGAGTAGAGGAAAACTACAGACCTCAACATTTCTACCCAAAAAACAGAAATTTAAAGAGAGAATGTCCATCAAAAGACAGTGAAAGGCAGAGGCAAAAACTACTGTGGAAGTCAAATGTAAGTGCCAGAAATTGATAAGACAACACATTTGGAGCACTCTTAAACTGATTGAATAATCAGAAATTGGTTTGTTGTGTTGATTGAACTGAGTGTTGTTTAGTGCAAATTCAACAATGACACTGGTGCACCCGTGATGAGGGACTACTACGTACCCTGCTTTCTGCTATTCTATTGAATTTAATTTAGCCCCTCTGTCCCCCTCTGTTTGATTTAACAGAAATTCGTATGTATTTCTGGGAAGAATCAGAGACAGCAGTGTCAAGACTGCTGCTCATGTTTTGTTCTAAAGAGTTCTCAAATTGTACCATGAATTGGACAGGAAAAAAGAGTAAAAAGGGGCAGATACTTCTGAAGAATTCTTGTGCCTTAATAATTGTAGCTGTTTTGTAATTGGGTAACGTTGAATTTACGAGTTGGATATCTAATTGTCGAGACAACATTTATAATTGAAATTCTATTTTTCTGTCCAACATCATATTTAATTTTTTCTTTTCTCTACTTATACTCCCTAACCAAATACAATTTTTACCTTCTTATTAATTTTTCAGACATGTATGGTTCATCCCATGTTTAAACTCTTTAGAGTTTTTCTTTTTAATAAAATTCAATTCATTACTATATAATTCAGTATATTTAAACTCAAATATGAATTCAATACATCAATATTAATAAACCAACAAGTATATGCAAAGTAAATTAAAAAACAAGACATTATTATAAAAAGTAGATTATCTATCCACATTCGTCCCTCCGAACAAAAAGGACTTGATATGGGCTCATAGCATGTACTAAAAGCATTAATTAGTGGGCTAAAAATGGATATGGGCCTAAAATGATACCTACCTACGTACAATGTTTATGTTTCAAGTCTCGGATGGGCACTTTGGTTGGATCCAATTGGAGCAGACCCAACTCTATAACCAACACCCGACATTTTCTTCACATCCATCCTATCCCAGAAATGGTTAAATTGGAGTTTGGGGTTGGTCCGGATGGATGATTGTCACGTACTCCTAATTTTAAAGGCGGAGTTTGTATCACCTATTAGAACTACCAATTTCATGGCATCTAGAAGACCCGTGAATACCTTCAAATCTTTATTAGTGCTGCTGTAACCTCCAATCTTCCTTGGTTCTAAAGCTAAACCCGAAAGTAAAACAAAGATTTTGACGGATGACACTGCATCGGACAGCAAAAGTCCGTCTGAAAAATTGATAATGTATTAACTTAGCAAAGAACAGCATGACTCATCAAGAGCTCCAAATTCGACAGCAGGAGAAAAACAAGTCTTTTACTGGTAAAGGGGGGGGACCGACCGACGGGCTCACAATACTTTAGATATACTCCTAAACTATTAACAGAAATGCTTTCTTAAAATACACGAAGTACAAAGAAACCACGTAAGAACTCATAAACTGAGGATAAATTGCCATATGTGTACACACACTTAGCTTGAGAAAGAAGGTAGAAGAGGAAATAGATAAAAAGGGTCTTTCTGAAAGGTAGAGAAGAACAGTTTTCCTTATAGGTAGAGTGGCCTCTTCTACTACAAGGGAAAAAGGGTGTGAAAGAGACATTTTACCAAGCTGTGGTATGCATGATTGGTTTGCAAGGGATTGTAAAAAATAACGTTTTAAAAAGAAATAAACTTCACCCCTCTCTAAGCAAGAAAACAACACATAGTCTTCTCTCTCTAACCCTTGTTTTTTCTCACTCCTACTTCTTGGCCTCCCTTAAATATTTTTCACCTATCATGAGCAATACCCTCTTCTCCAAATGGGGTGGTTCCAATCCCTCTTCTCTCCCCTGAAGAAGTTGTGGGTTCGTCTCAACTCGACTCAGAAGAAGAGTATGTCCTGATCACTGCATTTTCAATCCAGTTTTTGCTACTTCTCTTCCCTGCATTACGTTCCATGTTTGCTGCAATGCTCATCTACTTCAGACTCTCAAACGGATCATCATGCACTTACGTTTCATCCAGCAGATTGACATGCATTCGCATTTGTTCCATATGTATCAACATCCTTGTTGCACTTATTCTGCAGTTTCTATATGTGGTAAATTCAATCACTCAACCAGCACAACTGAGCTCAACATGATTAATCTATATTCAACAGCAAAAGCAATAGCACCTGTATCATGTCTTCATTTTGATAATTCTGCAGCATGCCATAAAGGAAAAATTATGTAGCCACCTCTTGAGGATTGGACATATTATAAAAGAAACTCCTCAATTCTGATAAACAACATTATACCCTCTGTCATCATGTTTTGCATTACAAATTCTTCCCTCTCCATCTGGACTTTAGGGGAAATTTCTAATGATCAAAGATGACATGGAGAGCAGCAGTCTATGTAATCTTTTAAAACCTCAGGATGCTTCTGTAATATGCCTATTATCTTTATCATTCTACTTGCATAAAGTACAGTCACTTACACAATAAGCTGCAAATTTGTAACTAAACTATCTAGCTGATCACTACATTCTTTTCTTTTTCACTGTTACCAATTCTCAGGTAGGGGGATATATATCCTGTATGAGGATGTCAAGTCCTGCCCCTACGAGGACGTGCATGTGCTCTGGTCGATACTAGTGGAGTCGCATCCACCAGCTTTACCACCACCAAAATGACAGGTCTCCACAAACATATACAGCAGAAAACACAGCAGCGAACCAAAAATTTTTACATGCATATATGCTGTACATAAGATAGTATTTTTTTCCTTTTTAAACGATTCCGGTTTTGTTTTCCTCTCGGTTTTTCAATCCCTTTTGAGTGAGGTAACATGCAGCATGTGAACATAAATTATTGAAGTTATATACGGTTATTCTCAGACAATGGGTTTTGCATTTCTGGGAACTATAGTTAGATGGTAAGTAGTATTACAGTAAAAGAATTATGTACTTGTGTGAACTTCGTATCGAAGTGCTTAAGAAACTGATGCTCTTCTAGTGTAGAAGAGTGGTTTAGTTTAAAGTGTAGTTGATTAATAATTTAAAGTGGCTTCTTGTTGAGTAGTCCATTTCCAGCAGTTGAGACGGCAGTTGTGATAGGTTCTTCACAACTTCATGAAGTTAAAAGTTTGACTAATGACAGCTACTGATGGAAGGAAAACGAAAGCATTTCAACATCCTTCTTTATAATCTTTAAATTGAAATGATGAAACATTTTGGCGATTTCTTTAACATTATGTTGAATACTGCAGGGAAGAAACTGGTAGCCGGTAGTAAGAATAAAACTAGTTTCTCCCCACAATCAGGGTGAGAAACCATAGTAATTCAAAGTGATTGTACTTGAAAGCAGGAGGAAGATATTAGAGGCCCCTCGGATAGTTATTGCATAGAAAAAGTTCAGATTTATAATTCTGTAGGCAATCAAAGATCAGTGTAGGAACTCAAGGTACTTGCTAATCTATGATGGCAAAATAAAATATAGCTTTTATTCTTCAACTTTCAGAAATATTTTATTACAAATCTAAACGTGAGTGTTCACAACACCCAGCCATTGTTCAAATCAGGAGAATGAATTTATTATTAACCAGTCATCCCATGAGTAGGGAATGACGGTACCTGTAAACGGGCCTCCATCATCACTACGGTTGCCACTCTGATAGAAACGCTGTCAGGTCCGTATATCCTGCGACAGGATGTGAAATATCTCAGGGCAAAAGAAAATACAAAGTTAGGAATCAAAAGGAAAGTTCTTCCAGATTTTGTCAAAGCGTGGATCAGAAAATGGCTACAGAATAAATGTCTGATTAGAAAGAAACATGAAGTATTAATAGCTTTATGTTAGTCCTACTCATGCTTTTGATATTTGTTCTATTCATACTCGTTATATCAGTCACTCCCTCATTAACTATATACATCAAGCATGGACTAGCTAAGAGCTAAAAAAGTCTGAAACATGGATAACAGCCACCAGTAAATATCAAGAGGTAATGAAATAAGGGACAGAATGCAACGAAGTTGATAATTCTGAGCAAACACTCTGAATCCGGACTTACAGGTCTAATGGAAAGGGCAGAGCTTCTTTTTTTACAGGGCAGAAGAAGAGAAGCATTCAGTCACACTTGGAAGCCACTGTTTAAAGAATGCTTGGCTATCCATCTCAGCATGAGACAAAGCACCTAGAGGACTAACAGTTATCTGCAATAGAAATGAGAAGTTAATCACCATCCCATGTCACGCTCACTATGCATAACATATTGGACATACATATCCTTCTTGAAGGTAAGAATAGTCCGTGTCACCATCTGCTACATGTGATCCCATTACCTGAAAAAGGATACATAAGAAATTCTCCGAATAAAAATCATCATGATCCAACACTTCCGGGAACACATTGTCTACTTTTTTCTTGTGCAAGAAATGAAACGGAGTCTAGTGTACTAAAAATGGATTAGGGCATCAACAATAAAGCCAAAGCTGAAATAAAAGGAAAAAGAATCTCGTCCAGAGAGCAGTGATTGACATTAGCTCACAAGTATCAGTTATAAAAAACTTCAGCTAAACATTTCGTGCATCAACCAACAAGTTAAATATTTAAGCAAATCAATCAAATATATTGCAATAATTGAAGGAATTAACAGAATACCATAATCAAGGGAAATAGGGCAGACCTATAAGCAAAAGCTTCAATCATTTGACTTAAGAAGATTTCAATAAAGATGTTTAACCGTGCAATCATATTTTAGCAACTTCTCAGAATATCAAAATGCAAACAAGTAAATGCATAAGCTAGAATCAGCAATTAATATGATATAAAGAGAGTACCACAAATTAGTCTGAAAAATTTAGGCCAACAATTGAAAATTAACACAGCATGCTGTTTTATTCAAATACTTTTGAATGTGAAATGAAGCAACCAAAAGAAAACAAAAATCATACTTCTCTCTTGAACATAAGATGGCAATGTTTCGTACTCAAAGCCTCAGCTTCAGAATGTGACGAAGAATTTGTCTCCATCGTCATCGTTGATAACATTTTCCCTCCTTGAGCATCAGAAGTAACTTGCCTCCATCCCATTTTCACACGACTCTTACCCTGCTTGGTCAGTCGATAACCCTGCTCAAGGACCAAGAAAGCATCCAATCTCTTTCAGTCAACATAATTAAAAACAAGCACTTGCTATATACTTGGCAACTTTTTGTATCAATCTAGGAGGAAAAAAGTTAGAAGAAGTGAGAGAATCAACACCATCATTAATCAGAAAACAAAATGACAATGACAACAATATTTATCAAGAAAGACCAAATTTTCACAATTTTTAGGTTATGACAGTGAAAAGCAGCACAGAAACCTAAATGTGATGATGAACAATTTACCTTAATATTCAAATCAACAGTAATGATGTCGTCAGAGCAAATCCAAGATTACCTTATGATTTGTGACATTCGTGGGCACATCTATATTCAAAAAACAGTTTTGAGGATAAGTTTTCTTCTTGACTTCAGCCAATACAGCGGAAAATATGGGCAAGCAAGCCTCCGCTGCCAGTACAAAATCATCGACGTTACTCTTTCCTCCAACCCTGAACATTAGCAGTCAGTGCAAAGTAGCATATTTAACTTCTTTAGTGACCAATCATCAAATATGAGATGGATACTAAAAATTAGTGACGGCAACTCATTGTACATCAAAGGAGTTCATTTAAACAGAACCATTCTCAAAATAATAAACAGAAGTATAGCATTGCATACCAGTCATATGATAGAGAAACAGCAGGAACATCATTGAAAAAAGCTTCCCGAGCCCCTGCTACAGTCCCTGAATAAACACTGCACGGTATAATGGGAACCAGCTCAATATATGATAACTATATTGCTCACTGGCTGATTGATCCCTTTAAAGGAATGCAAATTGTAAAGGTTGATTTTCATGGTAAAAAATTTCTTTCGCATCAGTGCATCACTGAGCAGCACCTTGTAAGTTGAAAATCTTTCTGTGCTTGTGCATAGGCCTTAAGGTTGACTAACATAAATGTTCCAATTCCTGACTTGAATATAAAAACTCATACACACTCACACAGAATGTAAGTTCACATTAATGCGCTTCAAACACAGAACAAGTCCGCACACACGTGCAGAATTATGGGGTAATATCTGCACAAATAATACTTTACCAAAAAGTATCCAGAGGTCAGATTAGGTAAGGCTACTAACATGTGATAACCGCAGTTGCTACCCATATTAATGCCACTGATTACCTGCAAAAGAAAAATCAAAAGATAGATGCATGTAAGCAACTCTTCTAGTTGAAATCATGCATACACCAAGGTTCATAAAGAAGCTGTTCGATTCATATAAACAAAGTAGCACGCCATGAAGGATGACAGATTGAGAAGGTTAGCGAACCAAGACATAATAGTTGCTCAAGCTAAAGTGAATAAACTGAAATGCAGGTAAAATAGTGGGAAAATATAAATACTCAGGCGGGAATACTTGAGAGCCCCACAAGGGTGAAGACATAGTTTATCCATGCATACAGTCATGACAATAGCTCAAGCAAATACTTCAAATCTAAGGGAGAAAGGGGAAGAAAAGCGTAAAGTACATAGTCCGCATCATTTTTAACAGCTAAAGCAATATTCAGTACCAGATCAGGTTTTGATGGAAAGAGAGCATTGGAAATTCCCAAAGCTGTACAATCAGCAGGAGTTCCTGCAAAATAAAGTCTAAGATAAATGAGAATGAATGTCAACAACAATAAAGTTACATCAACAAAATGCTAAGAAGTACCTCCTAAATCAGATTAGCACTTGTAAGAACATTTGCAGCTCTAACTAACATGTCTTCTCAAACTTAATTCCGCTTACTTGTGTATTGGAGACTGTGATATTCCCATTAACCTGATCTGATCTGTGCTCTTAAATTCCCTTTGCAGACATGATCAACCAAATTCGTTGCACTTAAATTTGATGCTTCATCCTCCATTTTAGGAGGATAGGAAACTCAATTTATCAAACAACTGTCTTTGAAAAAACATAATAAATTAATTAAGGATTGATCTCGAATGCTTGACAATATTCAACTCTAGAACATGAGGCCAACTACTCATGAATGCTAATTGTTATAGGAGAAATTATTAGTTCTATATAAAGAGAAGTTCCGTTGCAAATTCTTCAAGCCAAGATGTTTCCCTAGCACCTCAAATAAGAAACTATACCCAGCATGATCTTTAAAAGTTCTCTTCGACAATATTAGGATTTCCAGTACTATTAAAAAGACCCAACTTCTGACAACAACTAAATGGTATAGAAAACAAAACATCCGGGAAAGTAAAACCTTAATATTTTCAGCTAACGGAACTAAACTATGAGGGTGTTTGTGATTACGACATAGCCTTACATGTCATCTGCCTCACTATTATGGGTATGCTCAGTCCTATACTACTTGACATGACAATTTGCCTGAACTGGCTTCCACAATCATTCTTCTCCTTTGAATGCATGTTCTGTAAACGAAAGAAAACGAGAGTCTAAATTCAAGATCTTCAACCATAATGACTCATTTAGAAAGTGTTCCGCTCCGTTTCAAGCTTAAGCTGGAGTTGCCAGTATAATGCAAGAACACAGCATGTTCCTTCACACAGACATTATAGAAGAAAAGCAGTACCTAGTACAAGATTCTGTTAAATATTTGTGTCACAGTGATATTAAAATATACAATTTTAACTGAGGAATGTTATGCAACCAATAAATTTTGAAATAGAGTAAGAGTTTTTTCAGTCCCAAAAACATACTTGTGCAATGGAACTTTTATGCATCTATTGCCGACAAAGCATGTGGCATATAGATTTTATTTCTCCAGATTCTTTTCTCAGGTGCCTTGATCAATAAGTTTGAATGCTACACTATAATGGTTAATGAGAAATAGGGGCTATAAAGCAAGGGAAACGGAGAAAATCGCAACTGACCAGAAACTGCAAAAGCAATTGCCCCACTGATTTCGACAGGCTTGGCAAAAATAGCATTTCTCCATGTGATACAATGACTAACAGCGGACTTTTCACTGGAAAAGTAGCAAAAAGTGTAAGAAAGGACAAAAGCTCTTATGTGATAAGCATTTCCTGAACAAATTGGAAGCAAACTCATCAGCTACATTACGAAGAGCCGTAAAAGGAGCATTTGTTTGATTCAATGCCATAATCACAAAAATCAAAAAGAAATATGAAGAAGAGACGTACAAAGATTAAACTCTTTCACTACGATTCAACAATTTGTCAAATTATTCTGTTAATTACAAGCATAAAATCAAACTGAGATATGTTAAGGCAACTTTCAAAATATTAAGGGAAGAAAACACTGAAATTCAAAAAAAATTCAAAAAATTAGAGGATGCAGAGACAAGCAAAACTTCACCCAGTACAAAAGTTTTGGGTAAGCTGATGTTCACATAATTAAATAGAAAATTAACATGAAAAGACATGATCTTGTGCATGCAACTTTGTGCGCGCTGATGCTCACAAAGACATAATCTTTCTATATTGTTTGATGTGTTGCTTGAAGTCAAGCATGACATCTGATATGCACACAAAAACAAATACATACAATTAATCCACCAAGCTCAATTTCAGAAATATTTTTAGTATTATTCTTCATCAGAGAAAGCTCGAGCACCATTCTCCTAGATGCTTTCTTATTCCCTTACACTATGTTTCTTTGATTTCTTCCTGTTATCACCCTTTCTTCAAATTGAATCTACCCCTGAAACAAAAACATTCTAAGAACCTCAAACATTCAAATGTTGTCATCTAAACAAATTTCGACGCATTATGCACGCGTATCACACTATTTAATTACTAATCAAACCATCACCACTCAGAAAACAAAATAACTAAAACCAGTAACACTTCGATAGCATGGGAACAAAGTCCTACCAAAGTAGCACAACAGAGTTGGAAACTGAACATCATAAATCACAAAAGCTTCAGAATTTAGCTTTTAGCTGCATACACACACACACGAGAAGTGGCAATCAAACGCAACACACTAAAAATTACACACACTGACAAGTACGTCAAGTGTGCATTAATTGCGCACATACGAATCAGGGGCGCAAACGAGGACGTTGAATCGATTGGAGGAGACGAGAACACGAACAAGAGCTCGGAGGCCAGGGGCGTCGATTCCGTCGTCGTTGGTGACCATCACCGTCGGACGGTCGTTGCTCATTGCGGAATTATTCTCCATTTTCCTTCTTCTTTGCCTGTAACTTTTTGCCTGGCAACAACTGTAGAAGTAAATAAATAATGTTGTGGGGGTGATGACTGATGCGGCTGATGCCTATGAGCGGACATTATGTACGGCTCTATTACTTTATACTAGTCATTTTTTAATTTTATAATACGGATAATTACACTCTTTTCTGCTGTTATAATACCGATAATTACACTCTTGTCTACTGTTAGGTTTGAAATAATTATACATATTTTTTTTTAATTTAAAAATTATATTTAATATATTTTATATATGTTTCTTATTAAACAAATAAATTATTTCGTTAGTCACTCATTTGATTAATATTAATAAATAAATTAAATAAAAATTTATATTTACTCGCAATTTACTTATTACTAATTCGTAACAAGTCAAATAAATGATTATCCTTATATATCTTCACATGTTAATATATGTTATGATGTATATTTTCATCATTATAAGAGTAATTTAATCAAGATAAATTTGTTCAACCTGTAATAAGTTAGTAACAAATCAATCAAGCATAAATATCAATTTTATTCAATTTTTTTGTTAATATTAATAAATTTAGTAATTTTTAACTAATGGTCAAGCGATGCAAACCTCATGAGTACTAAATATATTTTTTCAAACCACATAAAATTTATGTGTAATTTGGTAAGGAATATAATTATCCTTTTATAATATAATTTAAAAAATGAGAAAATCATAAAGAAGAATGAGAGCAAAAGTGAATGTGAAAATTAAAAAGAGAGAAAATAAAAAGTTAAAAAGAGAAACAAAAATAATCAAATATTAAAAAAATAAAAAATGAACGAATCAATAAATTAAAGACTCCAACAAGATTCTTTTCAATTATGTGAAGGCATAAATCTGACAGTTCAGCTCCGCACCTTATTTCTGACGATTTCATTAAAAATTTGTACACGCGTTAAGAATCAATTATTATACTAAAAGCGTGAGACATATTATATTAGACATCCGGTTTTTTATTTTAATATTCTGATTTATTAAGTCTGCTTGAATTTGTGATCGACATTTCAATTTTTTATATTTAAAAAAATAAAATTTTAAACAAATTATCATTTGTCTAATTCTAATTTCACTTATTAATTGAACTCTTTTTATTTTATAGTCCTAAAGTACTTATACCTCGTCTTATTTTAATTTTACTTGTTTGTTATCAAATAAAATTAAAAATAAATTTAAATATTTTGATTAGATTTCCACACGTATCAATTCTTTTTATTTCAATTCAATTGATTTACCAAATTGTGAAGCCTGAGTCTAACGGGCTCCAAATCAGGCCCATATTGTGGATCAAAAGCCCACTTTCTTTCTCAACGACGGTTCGGTGCAATCCCTATTGGGCCAATCCCTTTGTAAGAAATCATAACACAGATGGTTAAGTCATATGGTTGTGATTTCATGCTTTGATGATGACATGTTATGGTCAATGATATAGAGATCCAAGTATTATTTCCTTTCAACCTCAAATGGTCAAATTCAAAATTTTGAATGAGTTGGATGGGTTTTTTTTAAATAAATAATCAGTAAGTTATAATAATTTTATATTTAACCAATACATCAATATAACTATAAATAAATTACAACAATTTATATAATATTCGCATAAAATCAGACAAATAGCAAACGCTTAATGAAACCCAAACAGGAATCAAGACATGATGGGTCTTTGAGGGGACTTTTAAATTTCAGATTCATATTGAATTATTCAACCACTTGGAATAGTATTTTGGAGTGTTGGGGTTAGGGACGGTGTGAATCAATAGGGAAGAAGTCCTGTGCTCTTCCCCGCTAGGAGTTGGAAAAGTCATTAATAAGAGAATAATAAGGATAAATACAATTATTATGTATCCAAAAAGCACCTTATATATTCAAATCATCGAGATCCTGAATAATTTCTAATAATGATGGATTTGAACTCGAGGATTTCAATATATTTTGATTGATGGGGTTGAATTTAGATGAAGATTTGAAAAAATGATTTCATACAATTATATATATTAAAAGCTTTGAAATCTATCGATACTCAATGAAATATAATTCGAAGAAATAAGAAGGGTAAATTACAGCAATCTCTCATGAGGTATTTTTAATTTTTCAAACAATGAAAAGTATTCGTAATTATGACAAACTCCATGAGAGGTCGTTGTAATTTACCCAAATAAAAATTATCCAACCTTCATTCGAATAACCTATAAATGGATTTAGATTTGAACAGCGAGATATTTAAAGAATTGATTTCATATTAAATGAATTCGAAATCCATTATAATCTTACCAAAAGTAATTCAAAATGAGAAATTAAAAGATTCAAATTATTTCAAATATAGAATTATCGAAACAAATATAGTGAATTTAATATTGTTATAAATTCAAATTTATTGAACTTTATATATTGTACATCAATCCAAACATACAAAAAAAATTACTATTATAACTGATAAAAATAATTAATCTGCAGTGGCGCCGATCACACTAACCAAAGCAAATGTCACGGATCACGCCTTTGTGTTAGCGTGATCACATCTTCAAATAAAGGTCAAAATTAAAAATAAAAACTAATATATATATACTATGTATATTTTAAAATTAGCAAAATAAATTAATGGATTAATTTAATAAAATCAAATAATCTTAGTCTAGGCTGAGAAGCATGGCCATATTTTATTTAAATCTTATTTTCTTTAATTCAAGGTATCCTAGGATTTTTGTTTTTTTTACTTGAATGCAATAAATTATTATTAATTGAAACAAAAATTATATTTTAAATAATAATATCAAATAAACCAAATCGAAAACAACACTTACTATACCGTAAAATAACATTCCACGTATATAATAAAATTCAAATTTATAAATCATGAAATATCGACTTCACCAACTGAATTAAACATTGTGGATATCCTAGAATTTTGTTATGATTTACCATGGACAATACCATATGTATAAGTCGACAAATCTCATGGCATATTAACATGCATGTTCCATTTTATGTCGGTAGTAGGTATATATATATTTCAACTTTTTATTTAATTCTTTTGTTTCCATTTATGTCATGTTAACGTTCATCTACTAGCTACACTTTATAAGATACTTTTAACTTAAGATTATATATAAAATCAAACAATTTTTTTTTGTCAAATTACCTTATAAGGGTGAAGATGTACCTCCGCACATGTATTAACATGTAAATGTATAAGAGTAATTTGGTCTGAAAATATTTGTTTTATCCACAATAAGTCTGTAAGTAAATTAGGGGTAAATATGAATATCAGCAAATTTTATGAATCTTACTAACAGATCCATTTCTTGAACGGTAACAAACATTAGAAATACTATACGTAACTTTTCATACTATAGAAAACTTACGCGTAATTATACAAAACCTCATAATATCCCAATAAAAACTGTATGTAACAGCTGGGAAAGATCTTTAAAAAGTACATATAATTTGAGTTTTTGTTAGATACTTAATTTTTTTTAATAGTAGCAATAATTATATAATTACATTTACTAATTAATTACAAGCCTTGAATAATTATTGAAAAATGATAAAAGTGTGTGGGTGTTATAGGTAATTATTAGTTAGTGCATGCAATAGAAGTCCATGAAAATTAAAATATATAAATGTATAGTGCATGGTTATCCATAATTAATCATTACTGCCATGATTGGAGTCGTCTTCATTTCTTTTTTCTTTTTTCTTTTTTTGTTTTTTTTGCCCACTTTTTTATCCTATGTGCTCCATCTTCCTGAATTATAAAATTTAATAAATAAAAGAAGTCCCATGGCCCATGCATATTCCTGGACACAGACGTAATAAAAATAGAGCACTATCCACATATTCATATTATATATATATGTATATATATCAATGATCACTACCCATATCTATGATATTTATTTGCACATCAATCATACAATTAACTTTTCACCTTTTTTTGTTAAATATTATTTTTTTTTTATTTGTAAGGTCCAAGCTGGATTATATCAAGATATTGAGTCCAATATTACATTGAGGCTCAGTGTCACGAATCCATAATTATAGTAAAAATCGATTTTGAGTAACTGTGAACATAAAATAATGATCGGAATTATATTATGTAATTATTTTTTTTTACCATATTTTCCGTACACATTCATGACCTGACTAGAATCAATTTGTAACACAAAGTAAAGAATTAGTAAGATTCTTTTTTTGTTTTAATTTATGTAATATTTGAAATTGAAGAGCTTGTAATTAATGATAGAATTTGTAAATTAATATGTGTGTATGAATTATAATATGTTTTGTCTGGTTGTTGTATGGTCAAATATTTACTCAATTGCCTGAAATTGGGTAATTGACAATCAAAGGTGATGTTACAGAAGGAGAAAGATTGGGAAGGATTGAATATTAGTTAAATGTCACCAAAACTTGGAAATGTCCATGTCTGCCTCCCTTTGGCCTTTCATGTGTGCCCATGTGAGCTTGCATGTGCATATTCCAATTGTGCGACGATCAATATATACATATATATACACATTCATATATAAATATATAAAATATGTATATATACATTGGTTGGTCCAAGTGCAAAGATTTAAGTATACGTGGTATAACTTGTAATTAGATTGATGTCATATTGTATAAGGTATTATTCGATCTAAGTTTATATGATTCTCATGATTTTGTCATGAAAAGAAGTTTTATTGGAGAGAAAACGTCTTGACGCTATTATATATTACTCAAACTTTTCGTTTGCAACTAATATAAAATGCTTGCCTATTTCATTAGCCCCCAAGATGAGGAATTTGGGACGAACACATCTCCTCATTCCTATAAATGGCCGCTAAACTCCATTTTAACTCCATGTATTTTTGTGAAATAGTTAAAATGTTCCTGTATTTTAAAAATAGACTAAAAACTCCCTATATTTTTATAAATTCCGCATAAAACCCCTCGTTTCGTTAATTTCTAATGAAAGATGGTACTAAATCAAAAAAAGAAAAAAACACGAAAGATGGTGCATTTTGGCCTAAATATTTTGCTGTGTTTGGACCCTTTTTTGGTAATATTTGACTGAAATTCTCCTTATTGCATGTATACAAGTTGGTCAAATTGACTTATTTTCAGCTTGTTTTGAGTTATTTTTTGGTCATTTGTCTTACTTTTTATTTTGTATTTATATATTTATCTAACTAAAAAAATATATATACAAATTGTAAGCTTTTATTATTTAAATTGAAAATTTAAATTAATAACACAATACAAAGATTAATATACTAAAATTTATTTTTCAAATTTAAATATTTACATGAACACAAATATTAATCAATTATCATAATTATAGTTTATTAATTAATTTAAATTATTATCTAGTTTAAATATATTTAAAATGAGATTTAATACTTGTTTATTATTTTAAAGTTTGAAAGAACTAAAATTATTTTTTTCTTTTAAAAACTTAAAAATTAAAAATAAAATTTGGGAGACGACGAACTGCCCTGTGTAAAATGATGGTCGCTTCGCCCGAGCAGACACGCCCAATAGTCTAGATCTGGGTGATGCAACTATGGGCATGGTCACCCAGGTTTCCTCTTGCCCTGGGCGGGGCGTGGGGAGGGGGTTACTTTTATTTTATTTATTTTGTAAAATAATAATTTTATTCTTTATATTATTCATATTACATAGATTTAAATTGATTAAATCTAAGCCCTCGATCTTCATAATCTTACGATTGAGATGAATAATATGACAGTTTTTAAGTATTTAAAAAAGATTCGAATTATCGTTAAATAACGATTAATACATAATAGGTAAGGCCATAACAATCGGTTAATATAAAAACCTAACACCATTAAGTGAATTTAATGGAGGAGGGCAAGTTAGCTATATCTAAGAAAACAAATGGGGGGTATTTTACCTATTTTTAAAATGCAAGGATATTTTTAGCTAAATTTTCAAAACACAGAGGGCGCAAGGGGGGTGTTTAGCTATTTGACTACTTAGGATGGAACATGATCTCGCTCCATAGACGAAGCCAAATGATGTGACTTTTGACTCGATCGATGCCCCATTGTTCGCATTGATTTCATATAAGCCCAAAGGTTTTGTCTTTAATGTGGCTCATCAAACGATAGTGTCTTATAATTTATAAGCCGCTCAAACACTTCACATGCAACCAACACTTGTTTACATCAATATGTTATGTTTATCTTTTGTATATTGGTTCAAGACCTTCTAAAAATGGAGGAAACATGCAAACAAATATAAACATATATATATAGGTGTAAAAGGAAAAGAAAACATGTGGTTATTTGTGTTGATAAGTTGCAAAACAAGAAAATTAAAAGCAGTTTGGTACACCTAAAATTAGGTCCTCCACGGCGTTGCTCAGCTAATTAAGTCTAAACAGAAAAGCCCCCCAAAAAACATTTATGTCTTGTACCATCCCAACCATCTTACACTTACATGTGATCCAAACTTGCCCTTGTCTACTCCAATTCTCACCATTTCCATTATTTTACAATTGCTATATTCCCAAGTCTTTTTCTTTGAATTTTTAGCATATCAAAGACATTTCAAAAGTGTGTATTCTACTTTAGAAGGAAATCCCTACGTTATAATTAGTCCAAACGCAACTCACTGGTCAATCAATTTTATTCTAATTATTATAATATGTACATTTTCATACGCAACTAATACAAAAATCGACGTATTTAGAATTTATATACGAGTTTAAAAGTATTTTACATTATATAATTATCGATTTAAATATTAAATTTCCGGACACACAAAAACCCACTAAATAATTAGTTAGATTTTCACTAATCGTTACTCTAACCAGCATTGATGAGGGAAATGAATTTCGAATAAAAGATAATTAAGCAATTAATTAAATCAATTACGGAAGAGTACCGACGTAGACGACATATCGTACGTAAAAGTACAAAACTCTATCATTTTCCCATGTCATCAAGAGGGACTAAAAGTCGCTTTTTTAAATAAATAAATGGAGTTTAAATTTTGAGGTGGAGAAACCCAAACCCCACCATGAAAATGGGTAAAATTCGTATTAGTCCCTCACTTGACATTCCTATATTACCCTTATGAAAAAAAAATCTTTTTATTTTTTATTTTTACATAAAATTATTTGTCATTCACTTTTTAGTTTTAATCACAATTAGGCCCTTTATATTTTTAAACTTAAAAAAATATAATCATTTTAATTGAAATAATTTATTGTTGGCCAATTAGTCAAGTAATAACTTGATTAATGATATATTAATATAATTGTTATGGATTTAATGAGCTTATCAAAATTTTCAAATAAAGTAATATTTGAATTAATAAATTGGAGGAAATGTTTGAATAAGAAAATAGAGCAAAAATATTTAAAAAAAAATCTAAAATTAGAACATAAATAAATAAATAATATGTCAATTAATATTAAAGAATGTGGTATATAAAATCCCTTATTATTCGGACGTTCTTTTATTTAAAAAATTCAATAAATTCATGACAATTATGATGATATGTCATTAATCAAATTATTATCTATATTTATATAATTGAAGATTACCATTTTGTTGTCTTCAATATATTTTTTGCTCTCCATTTTTTATTTTATTAATTTGTATTTTTCAATTTCTTCTCAACTTCTATTTCTCTTTTTCTTCTCTCCCTTCTCATAACTTTCATCTACTTTTTTAATAATTTTATTTATTCAATTAACATTTTACATTTTTTAGAAATAATAAGTAGTTTCTAAAATTTAAAACTAAAATATGCTTGAACATCTGAATAATTATGCAATAATAAATTCTTCCAATTAAAATAATAATTATCTTCTAAGCTAATGTATGAGGGACCAAATTGCTCTAAAAAATAAATAGTGAAGCACTAAAATGGTTCTCTATAATTTTTTTTATAGGGGTAATATCGAAAAATTACCCGCTGAAAGGACTATTTTAAATTGAATTAAAAATATATGAACTATTTTGAAGTTGACATTAAATGTCAGGACTAAAATGAAATTTACCCCCATGAAAATTGATTACTTGAAAGAATTTCTTTCGTGGGGTAGGTAGAGGCATTAAAATAAAATTAATTTATGATTTGGCATATCTCATAATTGATCCCATGAAGGTATATTACAGCTTGTTTATCAAAGTTCAATATTCCAAATTTTAGTTTTGATTACTTATTCCACCTACTAAACTATAATTATTTACATATAAATATTACTATTTTTTTGTGTATCAATACTATTACAAAAAAAAAAATTTTATCGTACTAATTTTTGAATACCCAAATTTACTCTTAAACTCATTTCTTTTTCTTTTTATCTGGTCAAAATAGTAATTTTAAATTTCTTTTTAATAATCTCATAGAAAAAAAAAAAATCTCTCACCCACTACGCCATGTTTCTCTTTACAACTCCATGTTTATTTTTCTTACAAGTTTCGATATTTTTAATATTTTTACATATATTATTCTTTTTGTCATCTCACCCCACGTTTTTTTCTTCTCATAGATTTTTTTTTTTATCCAAAATTTCTCAACATCTCACGTCACAATTCTTCTATATATGCTTGCGAGAACTGCGTACAAAAATTACTAGTAATATAATAAATAAGACAACAATAGTGTGAAAACGTAGATTTTTCCTAAGTCGCATGTGAGACTGGAAAGTAATATTGGTTTGACTTATTTTTACTTTAGTTAATGTTTATGTTTCTTTGTTGGTAATTTCTATGAGAATGTGACATTAATAGATTTTTTTTATATATATTTGTACTGGATTCGCTTTCTTTTACTTTTTTTTTTTTTAATAAAAATGACGATTACATAATTTATATCAATTAAACGCATCAATTGATAAAAATTGAATAAATCATATTATATAGTAGACCTCAATATACCCCAAGAAAACAACTTTTAGTAATTAAGATATTTATCTTATAAAAATCCAAAAATAGGGGTGGAGGGGGGACATTGATTTTTTAATATTATTATTTTTTTAAATTTCGTGAAAATAGAGGAAACTTTTATGTGTTAGACAATTTATTTAAAAAAATAAATAAATAGGGGGAACAGAGGGGGACAGTGCCCAGAGCCAGATCCACAATTATCCAATCACAGAGTCTTACTTGAAAAGAAAATAAAATAAAAATGAAAAGCACTCAATTCCATGAGATGCAAAATTGCTTCCTCAAAACCCGCTTTTCCCAAATCCCTCTAGTACCAAAAATTGTACTCATCTCTGACATACATAAAAAAGATAAATCATTATACTATACATGGTTGGTCCCTCTTCTTGCTAGCTGTTTCAGACCTCTCTGTCCTGTCTTGACAAATTTACATGCATTACATAAATAAATTAATTAGATTTCTGGGAAATAAAGGTGATAAATTAGATAGATACTGTAACTGAACCAGTGTGTGTTGTGTGTTTTCTCTTTTTACAGCTCGTGATGAGATAGAAAGCAGTAGTAGAATTAAAAAGAAAGGAAAGGGAGAGGTGTTTTGTCTGGATTTGGGGTTGTGGAGTGGAGGGGCAGAGTTGTCTATGAGTTGTTGGGAAGAAAAAATAAATTACCTTTGTCCTTATGAATGGAATTGGACTCCCCTAGGCCTCTTCTTCCACAAAAATCATGCTTCCAGTATTTTTCTCCTCTTTTTTCTTGAAAAATTTTTAATACCATTTTTCAGAGTGTTGTGGATTTCCAGTATTTATTTCTGAATTTAGTGGGCTCATCATTTCTTTCTTTCTTTCTCTCTCTCTCTCCCAAGAAACCAAGATAAGTAAGAGAGAGAAATTTAAGTTATAGATAACCAAGAAAATGAATGGTGTCATTGATCTTGATTCTGAGGATTCTGAGTTTGTGGAAGTTGATCCCACTGGGAGATATGGAAGGGTATGCTTTTTAGGTTTTTTATCTTGCCATTGATTGATTCTTGTTTTCAATTAATGCTTCATTTTTGTTCCCACACAATCTTTCAGTTGTTTGTGATATGAATTTCATGGGTTTGAGTTTCTTTCTGTTGATTTCTTGTTTTCTTCCCTTTTCTGATTGCAGTACAATGAGATTCTTGGAAAAGGGGCTTCAAAGACTGTGTATGTGATTCAGTATCCTACATTGGATTTATGGAAGTTTTGATCTGGGCTTAGGTTTTTGTCCTTTTTTCTTATTGTTGATTTCCTTGTCTGAATTTGCAGGTATAGAGCTTTTGATGAGTATGAAGGGATTGAGGTAGCTTGGAACCAGGTGAAGCTTTATGACTTTTTGCAGAGTCCTGAAGATCTTGAGAGGCTCTACTGTGAAATCCATCTCCTCAAGACTTTAAAACACAACAATATTATGAAGTTCTATACTTCTTGGGTTGATACTGCCAATAGGAACATCAATTTTGTGACAGAAATGTTCACTTCTGGCACTCTTAGACAGTAAGTGCTCATAAAATGTTGTCAGTCTTAGATTCTTGATTTTTTCTCTGTAGATGTAATAAACTGGTAATTGCTGTGTTGTAATCCAGCTTGATTTCAATTTATTGATCTGAAAAGGTATAGGCTGAAACATAAGAGGACCAACATCAGAGCAATCAAACACTGGTGCAGGCAGATTTTGCAAGGGCTTCTTTATCTCCACAGCCATGACCCTCCTGTTATTCATAGAGACCTCAAATGTGACAATATTTTCATCAATGGGAATCAGGGCGAAGTCAAGATCGGTGATCTTGGCCTGGCCGCGATCCTGAGGAAATCCCATGCTGCTCGATGTGTGGGTAAGATCAAGATTCATGTATACAAGTCATATATATGCCTCTCTCTGGATCGACAATCGAATTTCTAAATTCTGTGTTGTATTGCTCTTTATGTTTATTGACTTTATCAGGAACACCAGAGTTTATGGCTCCAGAGGTGTATGAGGAGGAATACAATGAATTAGTCGATATTTACTCATTTGGCATGTGCATTTTGGAAATGGTGACCTTTGAGTACCCGTATAGCGAATGCACCCATCCCGCTCAAATTTATAAGAAAGTCATCTCTGTAAGAAACTCGGCTCTAAATTTCTGTTGCCAATCTGAGTTTATAGCTCTGTAGCACGATGAACTTAGGCATTTTACTTCGTTTCGTT
>NC_026154.1:437513-459380 GCF_000512975.1 Sesamum indicum
TGCACTTTACAAAGTTAAGGATCCGGAGGTTCGTAGATTTGTTGAGAAATGTTTAGCGACTGTCTCCGATAGGCTATCTGCTTGGGAGCTCCTCAACGACCCTTTCCTCCAGATCGATGATTATGGTTATGATTTGAGGCCATTGAACTATCAAAGAGATTACGACGAAATAGGCCCTGTTTTAAGACAGCCTCTTCTGAGTGCTCATCATAGCACTACCAGTTCATTAGTCAATGGTTACTCCAATTATATTTGTTATGAACAAGAACATGATTTTGATTCTCACTCGTTTGAATACGAAACAAATGAGATTGATTTGTTCACGAGTCACGAGGATGATCACTTGGAAGACGTAGACATTACTATCAAAGGGAGAAGGAGTGAGGACGGCAATATTTTTCTGAGACTCAGAATCGCAGATAAAGAAGGTTGAATTTTATGTTGATTTTGTTGTCAAAATATGATCTTTTTTCTTATTGAGTTGATGCTGAATATATGGTTCTGAATTGGTGTTTCAGGTCGTGTTCGAAATATTTACTTCCCTTTCGACATTGAAACTGACACAGCTCTGAGTGTGGCAACTGAAATGGTTGCCGAGCTGGATATCACAGACCAAGACGTGACCAGAATAGCTGAAATGATCGACGGTGAGATTGCTTCCTTGGTACCAGAATGGACAATGGGGGTCGGCATAGAAGAAAGTCCTAATTACAGAAACAGTAGTTGCTGTCAGAATTGTGCTTCAGATGGTTCCCCCGACAGGCCACGTAAGAGCCTGCAAGTTCGTCATTGCTCAAAACACGGACATGGATCCGTTCATGGCCGCTTTGAAGAGATCACTTACCAATTTGACGACGGGTCTGAGCAGCGTACTAATGATGATGCTCATGCGGGCTCAAGCCACTCTGGTGACAATCACATTGGCTACGAACAAGAAACTTTTGATCGATTGACAACAGATAACGATGAGGGAAACTCAAGAAATGAAGAGGAGAATCCATCTGACATTCAAGTTTCCCCTACTACAAATCCTTCAACACAAAAAAACGACTATGAGCATGAGATAACACAGGAGCTAAGGTGGCTCAAGGCTAAGTATAAAATGCAGTTGAGGGATCTCAGCGATCAACAACTTGCATTTCTTTCCAAATCTTCAGTTTCGGGTTCTGACAACAAAGAATGCACGAAAGATAACGTGCAGTTGATCTCAAAGATTGCAAAAGGAGATGACGATGAACTTGAGCTGAAGTCTTTAGCTGTTTCTGAAAAACACAACATCAATCCAAAGGTCTACAACTACGATTCATCGTATAGTTCTTGTAGTCCCATGCACCTGGTCACAGCCAAGAGTTTCTATTCTGGTGCATTGCTGCCGCAATCACTGCACAGGGCCACTTCTCTACCAGTTGATGCTACAGAGTTCTGAGACTTGTCAATGCTTATCCTTAATGCATTCTGGAATCAAGGACAAACTCCCAAGTTGACTTGCTTGTGGCTTTTTTCCAACAGTTGGGTATAAGTTCTTGAGAGTTACCTGTAATGAGCTGGTGCAGATTTTGCAGCTTGTAGATGCTCAAGTTCAAGTGAAAGTGACTTCCACTTGGATTTGCAATGAGTGGATGTATATTACTAACTGATTTTATTACAACAAATATAGCAAAACTTGGTCCTGAAATTGACCTTTCTATGTTCCCAGACATAAGGGGAACCTCTTTTTTCTTCCACTCAATGCACTTAGCCTCTTTTCCCTTTTGATGCCTAAAATTAAAACAATCAAATGAAATGCCCTACGCCTGTTAATGGGCGGGTATCGCTCTATTCAGTTTCGGACTCAACAAACATTTATAGTAATTTTTTCATATCCTACCCTGTAATATACCCATAGGTTTTTATCCAAATTATACATAAAAGAATTAGGTAGAGTTTGGGTTTTATCCATTTGAGACTCACTTAATTTTATCTCTTTTATAATATATTTAAATTTACATTCAAGCCAAACAATTATGTTACTAAATTAACTTATTAGTGAATTTTCAAGACCCGTCGGTCGATAAAATAAAATTAATTACTTAAATTTCAAAGAGGTGCAAATGATCATTGTTGAAATTTAAATGATGAACTTGATTTTGTCCAAATGATAGACCAATATTTATTTTAAATAAGAATCTTAAATTTGTTCAAATAATGGGCTGATAATATTAAATTATGAAATCGAGACGAGTTCAAAATAAGAATGAAGACATAAGAGTTGGTAAAAAACAAATAAAATCAAGTATAACATATCTAACTTTCATTTCAATCTCTCAAGTATCATTTGAATTTGCATTTGCATTCAACTTTGATTTGATGAGTTTTTGATAATCTGACTTAAATAAATTTTATTTATTCCGCATATTACTCAAATTTAATTAAATTATATTTCGTCCGTATTTTTTTTATTTATTACATGTCAAGTTCAATTTTGCTTAATTTGATCATAAAATTAATTTTGACTGATTATGAAATCAACATGAAACACTCTAATAAGTAATTAATACAAATAAAATCTGTAATGAAATAATTATATATTATTTAATTTTTTAAATATTAAATAAATTTAGTTGATTGATTTACTAAAAACTTATAAATTAAATTTTAAAGTAATGGATAAATGAACATTTTTTGGCATTAAACTATATCGATACCCATGGGTATTTTAGGGTATTAAGCATTATGGGTATGGGTATTTTACGGTATTAGATCCTATCCATACCCACTCATTTAATTTCATGAGCCTAGGGTAGGGTAGGGTCTCTTACCCATTGGGTAGGGTATGGGTATAAGTATGAATGTTATTTTTTTGGGTATGAATAGGATAATACCCTATTTATTGACAAGTCTAAAATGCCCTATGCAATGAACTATCAGGAAAAAGTTCTTTTTTTTTATCCTCAATGTCGTGATCTGGTGGTTAAATCTCAATTTTCTACTCGAACATCATGAATATTAACCTCATCGAAAATGTAAAGCTCGTCACTTTATGTGAGTGTATTATAAATTAACAACTGACACTAACCATGTTTCTTTACATTCTTTATAGGAAGACATGAAAATCCAAAAAAAAAGGAATAATTACACTCTCTTTAAAATGCATTTTTTTTTCCGCTTTCTTTATAATTAGATAATTGAGACAATTATACTCACCCTTCCCTGAGATTTAATGTAATTACACGTAGATCCCCTATGGTTTGAAAAATTACATTTAGCACTTTTGAGGTTTGCTTCGTAATTGTCCAACAAATGACTCCATCTTGACAGTTCATTATAGAAGTATACTTGTTAGACGATCATTAATTTCAATAAAAAATATTTATAATTTTTTAAATAATAAAAAAATATTTATAATTACGACAAATTTTAAGAAAAATGCGAAAATTTAGCCTAAGAAAATAAGAAAAGAAGATGGAGAGCCATGGTTCAACTCCCCCAAGCCCAAAACCCCCATTAATAATGTGATGAAGTTCAACTTTCACTTTCCACAACTAACACTTACATGTTTGCATGCACACCAATGTATGACTCATCAATCAATCAATTAAGTTGTCCAAAAGTGACATCTACATTTACATATATGTATGTATATATATAATCAACTCCAAAAGCAACCCTTATAAAGATAGTGTTTTACACACAAACTTCCCATGTTGAGCTCATAAACCAGCTGAAAAAGCAAAGGGTCAGACAACAGAAGAAAGAAAAGGTTGTACCGTACAATCAGACAGCAGCCACCAATCATGGTTGTTAATTTAATTAACCCTCCACTTAGGGACCTGATTAATCATCATAATCCTTTAATTAATTAGTTTATCCACTGGCGCAGTAGGGAACATGTACTTGAAAACTGTCAACAGTTGGATGATGCTTAATTGAGAATATTAGTTGGAACTCTTACCCTATATGTCTTGCATGTAACGCCATGCATTTGCTGGATTTTGATTTTGTAGTATTACATTTTTTTTTTTGGTTGAGTTTATTTTATTCAATTAATAATTCAATTATTGTACTCGTTTGTTTTTCGTAATAATGAATCATAACTTGTTTCAGCTGAGGATTATATAACGAATATTTGAAGAAAAAAAGAAGCCAAAATCTAAGTTGATGGCTAATTTTTAGGCGTTACAATCAAAAGGTTGCTTGTAAATTTCATCAAGATATGTCTATTTTATAGTAATTTCTTATTTATTCGTCTCGTTTTTTATGTGTTTCTTTTGACGAAATTATACTTTTAGTTCTATAGGGTAGGAGGTTCGACACATTTGGTCCTCTACATTATGTGATATTTGTAATGGTTCTAAATTTGAGAAAATTAGTCTCATTCAGTCCCACAAAATCCCATAAAATGGAGGACTAAACGAATCGAGTTTTCTCAATTTTGGAACCATTTCTAAAGTCGCATAAAGAAGAGAACTAAATATGTTGAATTTTTCTAATTTCGGGACCATTTTAAAAATCACATAGTTTTGAAAATTTCGTGATGAATAAAAATATCAAACGTCCTACCTATGGTACTAATAATGTAATTTTACCCGTTTTTTGATTTGGAATTACAGAAGCATTTGATCAGTATTTGAATTTAATCATACTGAATGCGGATGTGATCATAAGTGTATTAAATAAACAGAAACTGTAGAGGAGGCCTAGGGCCCATATAAGCCCAACAACATATGTAATGCAATACTGCAACTGCCAGAGGCCCAGAAGTGAAATAAATGAACCCTCCCCGTTAATGTGATGAGTGGTGCAGTTTAAGGTTTTCAAATCATCATTCATCAATACGCCACGCAAACTTCTTTCAATCAACTTTCGCCTTTCAGCTACTCTCCCTCGTCCCACCTATCACACTTTACCCCATCCAATTCATTATAATATTTTTAAAGTTTGTTTTTATTTAATAAATAATTTTTTTTAATTAAAATTTACTGATATTAACAAAAAAAATTATAAATCTTAACGATGTAATTTTTCAAATTATAAAAATATTTTCACGTAATTACACTAAATTAAAAAAAAAAAAAGAGTGTAATTATCCTCTTTTTATATGTAAGATTGGTTAACAGGTCCAAATAACTTTGGTAATAGTTGCGTTTAGAAAAGTTGTCTACAGTGTTATAACACAAAGCACGTTTTATCTAATTTTGTTAATACAATCAAGTGTTCCACGTAACTTAGATTTTGACTCTTTTTTAAATATTTAACTTTTTTCTTTTAAAAAAATCAATTTTCAAAATTTAATAAAAAGAAAAAAAGAAATAAAAGCTTCTGAGAAAACCTGACTTGGTTCAATCATACTGCTGCAGCAGCCTGCCTATTCCAGAAAACTTTACTCCTTGGATACCAATTTACCCCACCCCAACATTTCTCAAAATTTACCCACGGTAATTATCTTTTCTGATACAATTTTTGTAGAAAGAAATCACTATTTTCCTACTTTTAACCATGAAAACTATAATTCAAAAATTACTGAGGTGATAGTGTACATTTACATGTTGGTCTTTATTTCAGATAAGTTATGATTCGATTTAAACAAGAATTCATTTATGGGTAGAGTTATAAATTAATTTAGACGAGTGATTTTGATCTGTTGTACGTTCAAGTGAGGCTGTATTGTTATAATTCAAATTAAATATTTTATAGTGACAGGAGGTCAAGAATTTCTGCCGATTATTTTTAACCATTAAAAAAGAACATTTTGAGGTAAATATTTATATAGTTCAAATTTTTTATGAAAAACTCAAAAGAGTTTTTACTTTTTACCGGTGATTCAAATTTGCAGCTTAAAGCATGCTGTAATCAAAGTGTCAAAGAGAAGCGAATTAAAATTTTTATTTTATTTTTTCTCATTTTGGTCCGTCTCCTTTTTCCGTATTCTTCTGCTGTGTAATAAAGAAGAATACAACGGAACTCTGTTCTATATATACTTACAGAAAGCCAATAGCAATTTCTATTGTGAGTTTCTCTCCTCTCTGTTTTCTATCCTTTTTCTTTTTCTTTGCTTGCTTTGCCGGGAATTTACGTCGCCGAATTGGGATTGATCGCGGATTAAAAGTGTACGCACGCGGATTTAATGAGGTAGAAAGATTCGATGATTTCTTCGTTGGTTTTTTTGTTCTCTTAAGAATTTGGGTGGGATTTTAGTTTTGCTTCAGATCTGGTAATGCTGGACGGCGGAATTGAGAACCCATGCCAAGGAATGTGTTTTTTTGGTAATGTAGAGGTGAGTTTGGGTTGAATTGCGTGTGAATTTTGATTGGAATTTGAAGGGTTTTCTTATGTAGTTGGTGCGTGAATATGGAAGGGAGTGTAAGATCAGGAGGAGGTGTGTTGAAGAAGAAGACCTCGTCAGGGTGTTTGATTATAAAAAATAAGGTTCAGAATAGGAATTCAGGGGGAGGGTCGGGAGGTTTGAGTATTAACAGTAATGAAAAAAAGAGGCCCAGGTTACTTGAGAGTGATTCTGGTTCGAGTGATGAAGATGAGTCCTTAGAGTTTATGAGAAGGAAAGTTAATGACAAGAGATTGCACAATGACTCTATGGGGTATAAAAGACATGAGCTTGACAATATGGAGTATGATAGGAACAATGTTGGGGTAGATACTCATGGTGAGAGAAAGAGAAGTAGGGTGGATTTATTTGAGTTTGACGAGTACGATGAATTTGATGGGAAAAGGATGAGGAATGAGTATGTGGAGGATACATTTAAGATGTTTGAGCGTAGTGGTGGTGGGAAGTCGAAGGAGTTCGGTGTTGGGTCATCACATTATTCACATAGGAAGTTGCTGGTGGATAAGCGTAACCATGATTCCTATTTTAACGATTCTAGCAGTGGGAGGAGCAAGGGCACTGGTTTGAGGGATAAAGGGCCTGAGTTGGAGGAGGATGAAGCGCACATGCCAATTTCATTGTTAAGGTTGAGGTATCAGGAGGCGGGTAATGAGCCAATCAGGCTGCAGGGGAAGAATGGAGTATTGAAGGTTATGGTGAATAAGAAGAAAAAGATTGATTTGCATCCTCATCTTAAGAAGTATGATCCTACAGGAGTTGAAGATAGAGTGGGTTCCAGGTCCGAAAATATCATGAAGAAGGACCTGTCTACAGCATTGCCAGTTTATCCAGCTTCAAAGCCACCTGAAAAACGAGGTTTGTTTGTTGACAAGGAGAAAACTATTGGGAAGGAGAAAATGGAGGTAAAGTTGGAAAAAATAAAACCAATTTTGAGTAAAGGCATCAAGGCTAGAGAATCGGAAACCAATGGTATGAATACAGACATCAAGGCACGAGAGTTGGGAGTTGATGGTACTGATACAGCACTTAAGCTGGCGCCACCAGGTCCGCAAGCTTGTTGCTCAAAGAAAGGGGTGAAAAAGGAGGAAGAAAGACCACCTCCACCAGAAAATATCACCCCTGTTAAAGTGAAAGAAGGAAAAGAAGGAAAAGCTAAGCGTGGTGGAAGTACAGAAAAGCAGATGTTGCGAGAAAAGATAAGAGGAATGTTAACTGATGCTGGGTGGACTATAGATTATAGACCAAGACGAAACAGAGACTACTTAGATGCTGTGTACATTAATCCTAGTGGTACAGCCTACTGGTCAATTATTAAGGCCTACGATGCCCTAAAAAAACAATTGGAGGAAGACAACACTAAAAGCAAATCCACTGTTGGTTCTCCCTCATTTGCCCCTCTATCTGAAGATCTGATACATAAACTCACCAGACAGACCAAAAAGAAGATTGAGGAAGAAATGAAAAGGAAGATAAAAGAAGATGGCATGACTAAGAATGCTAAAAGATCTGCAGTAAGAGATGATGGGGAGACCTCAGGCAGTGATCAGAACGAGGAGAGACTCAGTTCCTATATGAAACAGAACTCAAAGTCACGGGGTGGCGAATTGCAAGACATGGATCAAGAAAGTGATGATGATTTAAGTGATGATTCAGCCAACAAGAAGCTCAGGAAAATCAAATTTGGAAAACCTTCTATAGCTTCCCGTTCTAACGTGTTACAGGGAAGAACAAGTAAAGTTATTGGCAGATGCACTCTTCTTGTTCGTGGTTCTGACAGAGGGGAAAACTCAGAGTCTGATGGATATGTTCCATATAGTGGAAAAAGAACTGTACTGGCCTGGCTGATTGATTCTGGGACAGTGAAGTTAAGTGAAAAGGTGCAGTATATGAACCGCAGAAGGACTCGGGTCATGCTAGAAGGTTGGATCACCAGAGATGGGATCCACTGTGGTTGCTGCAGTAAAATTCTTACAGTTTCAAAGTTTGAGCTGCATGCTGGGAGCAAGCTACGTCAGCCTTTCCAAAACATATTTTTGGAGTCTGGAGTCTCTCTTTTGCAGTGCCAACTTGATGCCTGGAATAGGCAAGGGGAGTCTCTAATTCAGGATTTCCATACAGTTGATGTTGATGGTGATGATCCAGATGATGATACCTGCGGTATTTGTGGCGATGGAGGTGCTTTGATCTGTTGTGATAGTTGTCCATCAACTTTCCATCAGATTTGTTTAGGAATACAGGTATTAATTAGATGGCTTCTGGCACAACCAATGTGTACTTAGTTTATTAAATTATTAAGTTGAAAATCACATTTCTAATGGAGTATTACTATTTTCTCCTTTTTATTTTAATCATTTTATTTTTTCTCATTTTGTCTCTTCACTTGTATAATTGTGTATGTGGTTTGTCTTTATCTTTTGTGTAAGTCTATCTTGGCGCTATGTCTTCTGTGCCTTAGGTCAACTGCATGCACACTTCTATTACTTGACATGTCTTAATGCAAAGTCTCAGACCTCTGCCCCTCACATTTTCTTAGAAAATAGTGCAGCTTTCTTTAGGGGAAACAGAAGTGTGCTCCTAAGTTTTGTTCCCAAATAGTACGGCCAACTCTGCTAACTTAAGTTGATAATTATAAGAGAAATATGTTGGTATACTAGGAGAATGTTTGCCCGGAGGATATTAATATGAAGATAATATTTTTTTATCTTAGACTATAGAATGTCACAATTAGTGGTACAAGATTAGGTCATACACTGAATCAGTTTTTATTTTTTAACGCAAATTGTATCTTTCTCTAGATAGTTGAGCACTTTTCTTTCTTTTCCTTCCATTGCAGATGCTGCCTTTGGGTGATTGGCACTGTCCAAATTGTATGTGCAAATTTTGTGGGGATGCTGGTGAAAATGTTGCTGAAGGAAATGGTACTACTGCTGATGAAATTCTCAGATGCAGCTTCTGTGAGAAAACATGTAATTCTTTTTATGGGTTTGAAATTCTCTCTCTCTCTCTCTCACACTCACACACACGCACACAAACAAAATAAATATTCTTACTTTCTAAAATTTCTTGTAGATCACAAATCATGCAGTGAGGGGGTACATGCGCTGCCTTCGAGTTGTGGTGCACCTTTCTGCGGGCTGAAGTGCCAAGAGGTATTAGCTTCGGTTTTTTCTTGGGATCAATAACTAGAACTATGATAATGTGGTATGACGTTAGTATCTTGCATCGTCTTGATCGGTACAAGGCTTGTAATACCCTGCACCTTAGTACATTATCTTCATATTGTAAGTTGAAATTGCATAACACCCCCCTGTGTTTTGTTTGGGGAACTAGCACAAAATCCCTAATTGTTAACTTTATACGCAAGAAAACCCCTGTGTCATTTAGGATGCAAACATCTTATAGTTGTAATTTTGCTGTTCAATGATGCAGCTTTAGAAAATTTTCCCTTTTTCCTTCTGCAGCTGTATGATCATTTACAGAAGATTCTTGGAGTCAAACATGAATTGGAGGCAGGATTTTCATGGTCTCTTATTCAACGAACAGATGTGTCTGATACCTCACACCGTGGATTTCCTCAAAAGGTGGAAAGCAATTCCAAGCTAGCTGTTGCATTGTCGATTATGGATGAGTGCTTTTTGCCCATCATTGACAGGAGGAGTGGGATCAATATGATTCATAGTGTTGTCTACAACTGTGGGTAAGCTGTTATTCACCATGCTAAAGCAGATGTATGTGGCATGATGTTGTTCTTCTCCCACATTTACTCTTACTCTTTTCTGCATGTACATGCCGGAAACTATGCTTTGCATGACATGTGTTGGCGTTGTCCAAATTACAGAATAAAAAATAGATATGGAGTCATACACAAAGGATATGCCATGAGCTCATCTCTCTTCAATCTTCAATTTAATAGTAACTGGATTCTCTGAAATGCCAGGAACAAGGTTAAAATGGCTGTAGGGTACTATAATTGGTACCGCGTCTGCATTATATCCATGAATGTCTTCTGGCATAAGAAATCCTTGACTTTTTTGAGGTGTGTTTTGTCTCTGAGTTGTAAGTAATACTGTGTGGTTTTATATTCTTGAGATGTCCTATAGGGCATGCAGTGGTGGACTGGGAGAGGTGAGGATTGAGGAGTAGAAAGTTTGACATGGTGAGGTTTGGTTATAGCTCAGGGCTTGTTTTTTGTGGTAAATTCCTAAGTCTGCTATTCTTGAATGATGACAGAAATCTAAAAATGATTTGGTGAAGTCTAAAATACAGAAAATATGTGTTTGTACACATAGACATATCTCATGCATGCACGTCCCTATCTTTCAGTATATATGAATAATAATTGTGTCTTGTAGATCAAATTTCAACCGGCTGAATTATCGTGGATTCTATACGGCAATTTTGGAGCGGGGTGACGAAATAGTATCTGCAGCTTCTATAAGGTAATTAAACAATGTATGACGTTGGTGCTGTCTCCTGTGGTAGTAACATTCAACAGACGTCTAGATTTGATCTCCTTAACATTTATGTCAGTGTTGGGTGTTGAATTTCATGTTCTCTCCTAAGCATGTATTTTGAGTTAATTTAATTATTTGATTTTCTTTTTAATCTTTGTCTGCGTCTACAAGAAACAAGAAGTGTTCATGGGAGAGCAATAACTATATTTGCCTACTGGTGGTGCCTTGAATGTTCTTTACTGATGGCTGTTGCTACATTCACTAGTTTTATGTAAATTTTAGTTAAAGATAATTTTTTTATCCCATTTGCCTCTGGTGAATGAATGACCCAAGGCAAGCTGCAATTTCTGAGAATCTCAAAGTGATGCTCAAAAAAGGGAAAAAGGGGAAGCTTTATCCTGAGCTTTTATAGGTTATGTTTTCCCTATCCGTTATTCATGCTGAACTAATTGCCTGATCTAGGAAAATGAATGGAAACTAACTTTGAACAAACAAAAAGCTAGAAATTTAAGAAGAGTGGGCGTGCAACCTTGTTTTTCTAGTAAGGTAAATATCTCATGTAATCATTAGCCTTGGCCCCATTGAGTGGTACAGATTTCTGCATGTGTTTATAATCTCTCTATTGATTCCAGTTTTGTTACAAAGTGACATTTCCATATTTTTTTATCGTTTGAGCTTTATTTGGTTTGTTTCTTTGTATAAGTAGATTGTGTATAGGTAAGCTGGTTCTTCGAACTGTATAGTGATCAAAATGGAAAATTGATCTGATCATTGGATCTTTCATAGGATCCACGGAACCTGTCTTGCAGAGATGCCATTTATTGGGACTCGTGAAATCTACAGGCGGCAAGGGATGTGCCGGCGCCTTCTCTCCGCTATTGAGACTGTAAGAACATTGGACTTTATATTCTACACTTGTTAAGCATGCATCACTTCTGCTTTCTAGATTACTGTTATGCTCATGCATCAGCTTTACTGGTCAGTGTATTGAGGTCATAAAATTATGGAAATTTATTCATTATATTGACATGAAGTGCTGTACCCTAAATCTTTTCTGGCAATTAAATTTGCCTCCCTCCTTTTCTGTGTGTCATTTAGTAATCCACTTTTGTGATTCCAGGAACTCTGTTCTCTCAAAGTTGAGCATTTGATCATTCCCGCCATATCAGAGCATATGAACACGTGGACTAGAGTCTTTGGTTTCCATCAACTTGAGGATGTACTCAGGAGAGAAATAAAGTCCATGAATATGTTGGTATTTCCAGGGACAGATATGTTGCAGAAAATGTTAGTGAAGCAAGAAATTTCAGATGGTAAACATGCTTTTTAACGTGATGATATACTCCATTAGCTATCCCATCATGTTATGTTCAGCAGAAGGAAAATGAACCATTTATCCTTGCCTTAACTTGTCATCTAGATCTTCGCCTCTGAACTCATCCTTATTTTTACTGTAGGTGTGATGGTTTCTAAATCCATTAAGAAAGAACTACAGTCACCTGTTTTGGTAGAGAAGTCTGAGCTTGGTTCATCTATGGAGCACGACAAACGGATGAGTTGCGGTTCTGGAGTGTGCCACGACACCATGATTAATGAAAAAGTTAATGCTCTAGATTCTGGTTCTGCAGCACCAGCCGGTCCTTCAAATGATAGTTCAGCAGCTAGAGCTTCGGACTGTGTTTGTGAATCTGATATCATTCTTGGCAACCGGGAAGCTAGTATGGTCAACACTGATGTGGAAAACAAACAAAACGAACTCTCCACTAGCTTCAAACGTCTTCATACCCACGGCGAAAAGAATAACATTGCTGACATGGAAAAAGGTTTGCTAGATCCTCCTTTTATGGATAACGTTAACTCTTCCAAGGAATGTTTTATGGGCAACCAGGAAGGTGTCATAGGCAATGGATGCAAAACTGAAGCTCCTTTTCTGAAGTCCATTCATGATTCTTCTGATGAAACCCTAGCTGCAGCTGAGGCAAATGGAAACCAGAATCCTTTGGCTTTAGAGAGTGCAGAATTTGCAAAGTCTCATGCCAATGTAGGTTTCTTACTGAAGGGTTCTGTAGACGCTGAGCCCAAAATAATTGTTGGCTCTGCTGAATCTCAATCTGGTTCTGTTATTGAACCATCAGCAGAGGATACTAGAGGCAAGGTCAATGGTGAACATGTTGCATCTCTTCCTACCACAGTTGTCAATGAGAACTCGGTTCAATTCAAATCAGACCAGGATCAGCCACCTATTTTGGAAAGTGAAGTTAGTTTATCTGTGGAACCTTCCACTGATACTGCTGCCTCTGATACTAAAGTTGCTATTGATGATGTTGATGACAATGAGAGATGTGATGGCCAAGCCTTTTGCAGTAAGAAAAATGTTAAAAGCATTGGCCTGGAACTCGCTTCTGGTTTATCACTTGTAATCTCTGCAAAGGATTCTGTTGAAACAATCAATGAGAATCCGAATCCTGTCCCTGTTCCTACCTTCCTGGATAGTGGAGAAAGCATCCTGACAAGTAATGTTGAGATAGATCAAAATGCAGTATTGCAGGTGCAAAACGACCTTGTGGTCTCTGTTCCAGTTCCAAAGGAATCTGTCAATCCCACAGAAACAAGTACACCTGATGCAGAAATTAAAATCCGTCTTGCTGTCAAAGTTGCTTCTCCTATTTCCTCTTCCGAAGCTTTGGCTCAAAACAGCTACTGCTGAGGATCGCATGATATAGTGACTGCTGACAAGAAACAACCAGTATGTGTCACAACTGGATAAATTGTTTAGCATTTCGCTGCTGTTATTGAATCACAAGGGGTTGGAGCCCTGCAGCAGCAACCCAATAGGCTTTCTAGTTAGTTGCTGGGGATGAGTAATTGGCAATCAATATATGGCCAATACCTTTCTTAGTTCTGTTGAGGTATGTGATAATGTTAGGAAAAATCAGGTGCAGCACTGCTTTGATCCCCATTTTGAAGTCCCCCTCCAAACTGATGCACATAATTTTCTGTTTCCCCATTACTCCAAACAGGTTATCTGCCCACGAGTTGTTACCAAATATGGTCAGATAAAGACGGGGAGTTAATGAAAGAAACAACTTCGATTGTAGCCTTGTGGCAACTACTTTCTGCTATTGGCTGCATATACAGACATTTGTAGCTTTCTGAGTTGATAATGTGTGTATATACAAATACATCATATTCTTAAGCGGCATCTCTTTTGGAATGATAATCTAATCGGCGTTTGCTGCACGTAAAAGCAGGAGATTTGTATTATATCGAATCCTATTTAACCCTGTGAATCTTATTATGTTGGTGGCTGCAGATGTGTAGTAGTTTTGATTTCACTACCATTTTGTTGTTCCAATTCTGGTAGGCATCAACAGCTTTCAGCTTCTAATAATTGTTCCACGAGAAAGGGAGTAAAAGAAAGAAAGAGCAATACAATGTCTTCAACACTTAATAGAGGGATAAAGCAATCTTTGAAGCCGCAGGCTGTGAGTTTCTTTCTAAAAAGACCTTAACCATTACGGATGATTCAAATAGATGAACTAATAATATTCGACGCACTGTTCATTTCAGTTTTGCCTTTTGTTTAGGCAGTATACATATTTAGGGTACCCACCTCTTCTCAGATTTTAGTATAATTATAAAATATTTTTTCATTATTTAAAAATTTATAAATGCACATTTTAAATACAAAATAATTATGTCGTCCATAAGAATTACTATCTATATTATTGTTTGTTTCAAGAATAACATTTAAAAGAATACAAAGGTGGGTAAAATAAATAATTTATAAATCATATTCATTCATAAAAATACTTTATCAAATTTTAAAAGATATATAAATTTATAACTCATAGTTCAAAAGGGGAATTTCAGATTGTTTATCATAAAAATTGAACGAAAAATTCATCACAAAAAAGATAACGAAATGTTTTTGTCCTTAGACGGATGTTAAAATTATGAGGTATTTATAATATTTTAAAAAATAAAAAAATATTTATAATTATGTGAAATATAATGGGAGGGTTGACTCCTATTTTTGTATTTATCCCAAAAAGGAGAGAAATAAAAAGATGCCATAAGATTTTCACTGGTTATTGGAATTTGCCGTTCGTCCCGACTTTAGTACAATGCTAAATAGTTTGTTTCTACTTAAGTGCGACTATAGTTCAAAAGTATAACTTAATCCTATTGCCCTGAGCACCACTAGTCGCCGCCGCTCTCCGCCTGCCTCCTCCCAGTTCATCGGTTTATGGAGCTTTCTGTTTCTCACCGTTTCCTCAATTACTCCTTTTTGCCCCGATCGGCTCACTGTAAACAGCGATTCCAACTGCCGAACCACGTTCTGGTCCCGGTGAACCTTCAGCATCGCAAGGTACAACTCTTCCCCACTTACCTCGCTACTCCTCCGATGCACTCTACAGTTCCTCGTGCCTTTGATGACAACAACGGTTCTCCCTCGGTAGCAACAACTCAGGGTAAATTGTGAACTTAATTAGTGCGTTTGCGTTATTTTGACGAGTTTTTAGTAATTAATTATGATTGCAGGAGGAAGAATTGGAGAAGTCAAGAGGGTTACCAAGGAGACGAATGTGTACGTGAAGATTAATGTCGATGGTAATGCCGTGGCTGAGAATAATACGGGGATTCCGTTTCTCGATCACATGTTAGATGTAAGTTCTTTTATCTTTCTTGTTTCTCCTCTGATGATTAATGGTTGCGTTGTAATTCGGTACAAAATTGAATCTTTTCGAGTGGTTTTTGTTAAAACTACTATGGCAATGGTGTAGAATAAAAATGTTACATAAACGACTTGCAGGCTCCAATGCTGTTTTGGGTGGTGTTTGGGAGTGGGCTTGGTGATTGTATATATGTGATTATTGTTACTCTCAGTTGTAAAGTAGTACTGTCTAGAATCAGGACTATAATCTCACTTCATGTGTTTTTCTTGCTTTTGACTTACAGTAAATACTTTTACATGTTATGATAAAAGAATTATTGTTTGGTTTTTAAGGAATTGAGTATTTTCTCTCTCTTTTTTTTTCCCTTTCTGTATTTGGAGGGAAGTAATTTTTGGGGGATCTTGTTCATGCTCTAATCTTTCAGACAACCAATAGAAAAGATAAAGCCACAATTGGTGCTGTCTTAGTTGTATTTTTGCTACCTGAGATTCGATAACGTGGGTGATAGCATTCTGATTATGTCTATAGTAGCTATAGGCACTGTAACATAAATATGATCTTTTTGCTTAAATAATTGTTGAGTAGGCAATTGTAACCTAACTCCTTGATGTTTTTTCAGCAACTTGCTTCACATGGATTATTTGACGTGCATGTGAAGGCCACTGGGGATACTCATATTGATGATCACCATACAAATGAAGATGTTGCCCTGGCCATCGGAACAGTTAGTTTCCTAAAACCTATTTCTGTTTTAATTTTAATGTCCTGAATGATAATTAGACCACGTATCCATTTCATATTTATTTCTAACTTTGAGTCCCTTCTTATGGTTGCTACTCTGTGTTCTACTTAATTGGCTCTATACCTGGCAAATTGAATAGGAATTGGACTTGCTACTTGGGAATGGAGAATTGAAATAAAATGTTGAATGCCGTCTTATCTCAGAGTCCTATCTGTTCGCAACATGATAGAATCTCTACTCTCTTCAAATATAATTGATTTCATACCCATACTTGATTTAGTTGTTCTATATAAGCTCTGATATTCAAGTTGATGAAGTGCTTTGCTTCAGAAGCCTGAAAACATACCATCTTTCCTTGCAGTAGTGTTACATGAGTTTTAGCTGCAACTTTTTGTTTGTCTTGAATTAACTGCATTAACATTGGCCATCCATGCAGGCATTATTGCAAGCTCTTGGGGATAGAAAAGGAATCTACCGGTTTGGGGACTTCTCTGCCCCCCTCGATGAGGCGCTTGTACATGTTTCATTGGTATGATTGAATATGCACCAAGCACATCTTTCATTGGTCCAGCAAAGGCAGACCATCAGACCGTTACACTTGCATATAAACTATAAAGGCAAACCACTGAGAAACATATGGCATTAATTGGACGGGACCTCTCTGACAACATCAATGCTGCTTTATAAGTCATGAAAAATATCAATATTCTGCTCTATTTACTTTTTGAATATCTCTCTTAGGATTTATCTGGAAGGCCACATCTGAGTTATGATTTACAAATTCCAACAGAGAGAGTTGGAACATATGACACACAGGTACTTTATCCCATGTATATAATTTACACTTACAAGTTGTTTTCCAAGTTTTTCACTGTTAACTGAATGTAAGTCTCTTGAGTCTACTTGAACATGTTGCTTTCAGCTTGTGGAGCACTTCTTCCAGTCCTTGGTCAATACCTCAGGAATGACACTTCACATACGACAGGTACAATGTATCTGAAGTTTTTATATACTATGCTGAGAGTAGCCTGTGTGGAGACACCCTTTTGTTTCAGTGGTAGTAGACTAGCTTATTTTACATCACTTGCCCTTGTGCTCACTGGCCATTGATGCAGTGAAGGTAGTTGCTTATCTTTACTATACAGATTGCAAGGTAGAAACATAGGTGTCACTGTCTATTAAGAAAACAACTTTATATAAGTAATTTTCGACCTTCATGCTAATTCATCCTTATATCATTTCGTTTCATTTACTATGCCCCTTAGGCATACCCCTAGCATTTATAGATCCAAATTCCAAATTCGGTTCTTTGAATGGGTAACAGCTTGCTGGGAGAAATTCTCACCACATTATAGAGGCAACCTTTAAGGCTTTTGCTAGGGCTCTTCGACAAGCAACAGATTATGATCCTCGCCGCCGTGGAAGTGTGCCAAGGTTTGAATTTGGCTCCTTTGCTTCTAAAATTATACAGTTTCCATGTTAACTCCAATGCTCCTTTTATACTGTGATAAAGTTGACATGAACATTTCTCTATGCAGCTCAAAAGGCGTCCTTTCACGCACTTGATTCGTAAGTCAAGGCAGAAATTGAAGCACCTGTAAGTATCCATTAGTTTATTAATTTTCATTTCTTCAGAAAGGAAACTGCACTAGGGTTTGTCTTCCTCTACCTCATGTTTTGCAGCCTTCTCATGCATTGGATATCAGCCAGACTATGATCTGATGCACTGACATGATATATGCAAAAGATGATGACTTTAAACAACCATTTGATGAATGTACTTGTTTGTTTGGTGCTGAGAGATACAGAGTGAGAACCTTTCTTTATGCCTGTAAGCTGTAACAAAAAGTTTTTAAGTATGACCAGAACTGTTCTGCAGATTTTCGTTTGCAAATTATGAGGTATTTCAAATCTGATGGTGTTGAAGGGCTGCGAGGTTCACAAAATTCACAAAATTCTGGTTCTTTCCCGAAGTTTGGTCTTTTGTAAAGTCTGATTATGTAATGTTGTATTATGACTCAATGGCTCAATAATGTTCTTTTTGGAGAGTGTTGATCTTTTCCTCGATACTGTTTGAATCTGGGAAACATTGGAATAAAGCACTGTGCTCCTTTCCAGGAAAACTGAAACAATTGAGGGACATTTCCTCACATTCTTGAGCAACTCAGTCTCCTTGATTCTTGCTATTGCCCTTTGAATCACCCACATCTTGAAAATGTTTTTCCTTAATAATCAAACGGAAAAATTTTCATCTAAACTCCAACTAAAAATTCGAAGTTCAAACCACTGGTGAAGGCCCCAATAATTCCAGAAATGGGAAAATGTCAGACCAAAGGCTGAAGAAGCATGCTGCGATTCCAAATGTCCATCATGGTATATGTGTCAAAATATGAAACATATAAGTATAGCTATTTCAAAAAGTTGGGAGTTTTAAGCAGAACAGTAATCAGCTCTATGATAGTATTATTTGAAAGAGAACTTTATACAAACAACTAATAGAGGCTACTATATATATATATGTATGAAATGAGATAAGGCTACATAGAACAAGTAATCTAAATAGGTTCATCTTGTTCAAGAACCTTAAACACCTGAGAAAAGAATCTCATTTCACAAAAAATCTTCTGCAGTGGTCAGTTCACTTAATATTTCAGACTTGACCTCCTCCGGAAGAGGTGCAGAAGGGCCTGCCTTGGAGTAAAAGCTGGCAAGAGATCTGATGGCTTTTTCAAGCATAACATATGATTCCTGCACCAACATGCTCAAACACTATAAAGAACAGTAATCGTTCTCTCAGATGGGTAGTGCGTTTTGCAAGAAATTCATTCCTACTTGCATCAGATAATGGACTGCAATCTTATGGATGTAATTATGCATGAATACAACCAGAACTGCGATCAAGAAGAATTTTTTTAGAGACCTCAAATGACCAACTAAAAAAGCTAGCAAGTTAAGGAAGTTCATATGAACCTTCTGCATAGAGTCAATCTAAAAGTAACTCAACAAGCTTATTAACTGTTTCATCAACCATTGTCAACCAAATATTTACTTCTCCTTGTGATTTTCAGCCATATCAGTTGGTCAAAGGAAATTACCTCATTAACAACTGACTTTTGTCCCCTCCAACCGTTCAAATATTCTCGGATTGATTCCTTTGCTGCATCAGCTGTCCGTCTGAACTTAGCAATATCCTTTGTATCTTCCTTAAGTGATTCACGAAGTGTCTTCACAACTTCTCTAGCAGACTTCAAGTAAGCCTTTGGCAAAACTTTTCCTGATTTTGTTTTCTCATTAGGGTCAAACAATGACTGTAAGGCCCCAACTAAACCCTCTTCCTTACCCTCCGAGGCTTCTGATTTTCCCTCAGCCAATGCAGGTAATAACATTGACTCATAATTCAAGTTTACTAATAAAAGTACAGGAAACATGGCACCTCCTATAATAAACCGGCGACGAGGTGATGCTTCCTCCAAAGAAAGCCCTGCATGACACCTGCCCTGCAGTCGTCTACCTATCAAGTAGCCGAAAAACAAGCATTCAAGGAATATGAAAAGGGAAAAATTTAGGAACAAATGCAGTCATATGAATATGTATAAGACATCTCAAAGGCCACAGATTGATTAATATGCAAATAGAAGGTAATGACTTATTTAGCATACGAAGAACTCTCAAGAAAATAATTTAAAAGCTTCTACCTTCCCAACTCATCAACATAAAAGATCCGATCTTTACAGCACAAATCACAAACATAAACAACGTCAGAAATGGACTCGACGTTCTAGGGAGAGAATTAAAAGCAAACGCACCATTAATTCTTCCAGCGGAATTAGAAATGGCAAGTGGGCACATTCTTGTTGCAGGAAAAGCTGCCATAGTTTTGCTTTATGAATTCTAACAAGATCCTGTAGCAACTTCTTCTTGCTTCATACTAACAATCCAGAGCTCAGAATATGTATACCAACTCTGAGGAAACACCAAAAAAGTAGTACAACCAACCACATCACTTTATGTAAACTTCAGAGTAATTCAAACACATGAAAGTTGGAGAAGAGAGAGAGATTGGATTAGTGTTAAGATAGGACAAGAATTATTTGTTTTTGTGTATTACCTGGGAAGAGAGGAGGTCTGGTGCTGCTGCTGTTCTTTGTGGTTGCAAACAGAGAGTTGTCGTGTCTCCAATCACCGGTCTTCAAGAATTTCATCTTCATTCTATCCGTTGAGGATGCGAAAGGAGTTGAACTAAAGTTTCGGGGGTAAAATCGTCAATCAATAAATAAGAAGAAAATCTCCCCTCCTTTGCTGCTTCTAATTCCTTATCAGTTATCATCACCACCCCTTAGCCTTTCCTTCAACTATGCCCCTATCACACTTTAACAAACCCCAACCCCACTTTCTCACTTACAATTATTTTAAGAAAATATTTTTATTCATAAAAATATATTAAAAAAAAGTTTATATAAAATGACATTTGAAACAAATATTGGATTTATGAAAAAATTCTATATTTTCTTTAAAAGTATGAATCAGCTTAAAAGTTTCTTCTTTTTTAAATTAGATTAAATTAACTCTGCAATGTTATTTTACTAAGATAAAAATGTAAAATAATATACTTATTAATTACATTCACATTAATTTATTTATTCTTTTTAGTTACTTTTGATATTATCCATATTTATTTCTATTAATTACTTTTTCCGTTATACTTATTTACTCATATTAAACTTTTATAAAATTATAGTCGTAAAATATTATGCCTACAAGATAAAAGAATACCCTATAATATAACATGAAATGACTAAAATAATTCAAGAAAATTGAAAGGGTTTAATGCATTGAGAAATTTTCTAACATAGATATAAATGAGATTAGTCAGATCACTTGTCCTGTTAAAATAAGTCGAAAAGCAAATAAAAATTAATTAAATGAATTGTCATGTAAAATAAATATTTTAAAAATAAAAGAGGTTAAAAGATAAATAGCAATAAATTAAATCACTTTCTCTATAAAAATAAATGTCTAATTGTCTTGTCGTGTGTTGATTCGGCATCCTCAGGCATTAATATATCTAATAATGTCGTTCAATTTTTTAAACAAGTTTAAAAATAATTGGTGTAGATAGTTAGCAATCAAATAATTTTTACTTTAATGAGCAACTCTCAAACGAATGATTGGATTAATGTAATCCATCGAGCAATCCTCCAACACTTAAGTGATCAGGCTGGGAAGAGCTAAGGGAGCATGAGTACACGAGTTTCGTAATATTTTATGGGCTTGTCAAACCATGCTCAAAGTAACTATGAAGAAGTTGTGTTTCACTCTCTTTTAAGGAACGAAAGCCTTGGCACTAGTGAAAATAGTAGAGCTCGATTAGCGATGGAAACACTACAACTCAACCTTCAGTGGGCAAAATTTGGGAAGTATAATTGGTGTCAAAGTTCCGTTTTACTGGCATGCTAAAATTTCAAACACATCATTGTCCAAATTGTGGATGAAAATCAAAGGAAGGTAGGGGTAGTAATAGTATAATGAATTTAATAGGGGTGAAAAACGAATTAAACTAAAATATGTTATTTTGATGTCGTGCGATCTTCTTAGACTCCGATGCTTCCTTTATATATGAATGGAATTCAACGCTGCAAATTCAGTCACTTGAAATTAAAAACGAGCACA